>NW_027397191.1:150135-177519 GCF_003265705.2 Callorhinus ursinus | reverse complement strand
GGGCCGAGGGGGGCCGCGCGCCGCCTCCCGGCCCCTCCCCGGCGCGCGCCGCAGCCGCCCCTGAGAGCGCACGGCCCCGAGCGCCCCGCCGAAGCCTCAGAACCGCACCGCAAGCTGCTGGGGCTGCCAGGGCCGCTCTCTGTTCCCACCGGGCGCCGACCTGTGGGTGCCGGGCCAGGGAGGGTGCCGAGCGCCCCGAGGCCCTCGCACTTTCCTCGCGCCAGGATCCCAACCGTCGGCGGAACACCGCGCACTCCGACTCCGGCTGGGTCAGTAGTCAGAAACCTCGGGAACCGACCCGCCTCCTCGCTCCGCATGGGCAGTTACCTGGGCAAGCCGGGGTCCCCGCCGTCGTCCCCAGCGCAGACGCGCACGGACTCGACGGAGAGGCCGCCGAACCGCCGGCCAGCTCAGCCCCTTCATCGGGTCCACCGGCTCCCGCACGTCCCTCGCGCCCACCCCGCCCTGCGCCGCAGACCTGCGAGGAGGCAGCCAAACTGGGAGCCGGCCAGTCCCACCGCGTGGGCGGCCCATGGGGCTTGGAGGCGCTTTCCCATGGAGGGGTCCCAGAATTCCATCGTGGGGCCTCTTCCCTCAGACTGGTGGGACAGTTACCTCAAGCGGACTATTTGGTCTCTTCGGCACCCCCGGGCGGTGGGGAGCCCGGTGACCGTCCGGATAGCCCCTCCTGAGCGGAGAGCGCTTCCCTCCACTTCCCCCGCAGAGGTGATGGCCTCCGCAGGGTCTTCGCTCTCTGAGAAGCCCCCAGACCCGTGTGCAAAGGAGACGGTGCTGAGGGCCCTCAGACAGTGCAAGAAAGGGAGAGTGAGGTTTGAAGAACCACTGGTTCCCGACGGCTCGCACAGCCAGAGAGGGAGTCCAGACACCCGACCATCCGCGTTTAAGCCCCTGGTGAAAAACGGAGTTCTCACTTCTTTCGTGCCCAGGCCTGGGCCTCTGAAGAGAAGCCTCGAGTCCTGGAGCTCCGATCGCAGCTCGAATAAGAGGCCCAGTTGCTCCTCCGTGAGCTCCTCGGCCAGCACACACACAGGTAGCCCGCTCGGCTCCAGAAGAAATGCTATCACAAGTTCTTACAGCTCTTCTAGAGCTTTCTCTGAGCCCTGCAAGAGAAGCGTTCCCAGTGCATACCTGCAGACACCAGAGTGGCCAGTAAAAAGGAAAGAAAAGGGTCATCAGCCTCACTCCCCCCCAGTCCCGCTGGAATCAGACGAGTCCCCAGCATCGTCTGGCAGCTCTGGGCAGCAAAGTCAGGAGATTCCACCGCCCCTCTCTAGTCCCGGGGACCGGCTGTCACTGAGCCCACCTCCCCAGCTTGGTGATGCAGACCCTGAAGAGGACCTGGCCTTAGGGGAGAAAGGTGGACTGCAGGGTGGCGACAGAGCCAGAGAGGAGACAACTGAGGTCACCAGAGACTCTGTCTCTGAGACGTGCTCTGCTCTTCAGCCTTCCCTGTCTCTTACCCTGCTTTCCGCAGGCCCAGCTCCAACCCAGGGCACAAATCCACAGCTGGAAAGCTTAACAAAAGTGCAGGGGTCTCCCCTGGGCCTCCCACCATCTCCTGAAGAGGGAGATTATTCCCATTCTGCTGGGAAGGAGCGTGGCCTGCTGTCCTCCCTCAGCTGCTCACAGTCAGAGCGCCTTCCAGGCACCTCTTCAGACTCAAGGCCCACGGCAGCTTTCAGCCTTCTGACCCCTGTTTCTCCCACGTCACGGGCCACTGACACCACACGGCCCCCTTCAGGCTCTCAGGCTGACAGGACTACCATGCCCCCGGGGCTGCCTGCCCTCAGCCCTGCCGGGCTCACTGCGCAGAGTCCTCTGTCTGGAATGGGCAGCCCAGCTGCCCATCTTCCTGCATCTGTACCTCCTGTCGCAGCTTCTGCGGACCCCACGTCAAACCGCATTTTGGGGCTCCCACCCAAGAGTGAGATTGGAGGCTCCTTATACTCCAGAACTTCGGTCACCACTACAGCATCTTCAACTCCAAGCATGTTGACTCCCACCTTCAAGCCTATCTTCGGCGGCATAGGACCACTTAAAACCATGCCCATGTTAGCGCCTTTCTCTTTCAAGCCGACCTCTCCTCTAGCTACTCCCGCTTCTACCCATCTCCTCCATGGCCTGGTCAAAGCTACCTCTGTCGTCGTACCCACCACCCCAGCCAGCACGTCCAAAGGCTCTTCCTTCATGCCACCTTTGGACTTTGGCGTAGTGAATGTCGCCAGTACCACGGACAACACTTACTCCATCCCGTCGACCTGCCACACCTTCGTCCTCGGGGCTGCCTGTACCTTCAGGGCCAGCTTCGCCCCAGCCACAAGCTTCATTTTCCCACTACACCAGCGTGCTACCATTCCGACCGTGCACACGGTCACCATCTTTAGCCAGGTTCTTTCCAGTGCTGTCCCGATATCCCCTAGTAAAAGCACTGCCAATTTCAGGGGTGTGGGCAGTCCTCTGTCGGCTTCAGCCCCGGTCACCACACACCAGCCCTCACTATCATCCAGCATATCCAGTCTGACCTCAACATTCGCAGTTCCCTGGGGGTCAGGCTCGAGGCCACCCTTCCCGCTCTCCCCAGGAGCCACTCTCCAGCCAGCATTGGGGGCTACAGGTGGGCAGAAGCAAGGGGCCCCCCAAACAACCCTTGGCCCAAGCTTCAGTAGGCCTTTCATTTTTGGAAACTCAGCCGTGGCACCCCCCACCCCAACCCCCACTCCAGCTCAGCCAGCCTTCAGCAGTACCATGCAGTCACACTCCGGGGGTTTGACACCCTCAGCCTCCACCTGTCGCCTCCCTGCTGTCATCTTGCCGAATTTGGGCAGCACTCCAGCGGGGTTCCCCTTTGGTCAAGCTAGTACAACTGGTTTTGGGGTTGTGGCCCAGACCCATGGGAATGGAGCTTGTGGCTCAGTGTTTGGCAGCACAGCCCCACGACCTTTTGCCTTTGGGGGATTAGTGACCCCCATGGACTGTGGGGAGTCTGGGATCAGTGCCACTGCCCCAGACATGAGCTCCAACTCTGGAGCATCCAGCATTGGGCCAGTGCCAAGCCAGACCACGGGCACCATCACACCCTTTGGAAAAGCCTGGAGCCAGAACACCCAAGGCCTGACCAACCAGAGCTCACCTTTTGTCTTGGGGAAGGCCAGCGTTTCTGCAAGAAAAACTATGTTTGGGGGCCCCTGCATGGGCCCCTTTGCTCAGAGCACCCCTGTCCCTGGGCCAGTACTAACAAGCAGCAGCCTCGGCTGTGGGATGCCCTCTCCACCTGCCCGGGGTTGTGCTGGGAGAGGACTTTTCAGAACATCAGCCTCTTCATTTTCCATTGGTGCAAAATCAAAAACCCCAAAGAATCGGGAGAAAGGGCATTCCCGAAGGCATCATGCCCACAAGAAATAGCCCGCGTCCCCTGTCCTCTGATCTGGACCTCAGTATTGGGAAGAGCCTCGGTGTCTTACAATTCTCGAAAGCAAACATCCCCCAGATCTAAGGCTAGAGCTTTGCATATGCACCCTGTGGGTCCCAATCTACAATCTAGAAGAAGGTGAAGGACCAAGGTATCCAGTGGAAACAGCAGAATGAAACTGGGTGGGACCAAACCTCTGGAACAATCCTCTCTGTGTCAGGTGCAGGGCAGTCAGGGCCCTGCCTCTGGCTTTTCCCTTGGGAATAGGCCAGTACAGCCCACTCTCTGGCATCTCTGGGGGGAGGAACAGATTCTCTCAAGTCTTAGCCTGCTTTTATTTGGCCCCAAGAAGTAGTTCCCCTTCTCTTGTCGCCTAGGAACCCTCACTCCGCACCGCTTTGTTCCTCAGTGAGTGCTTGGAGGAGCTTCTGATACCATTTGATGAAATCTTTGGTAATTGTCCCTGACTGATGAGCCCTGAGGGCACCCACGTGTCCCGTGCTTGCTGTCACTTCCCCCCACCGACCTGTTTTAATCTTTTCCCGGGAGAGGTGGTGCTCCGGCCCCTCCCTTTTCCCTACCAATTTAGCCCCTCACAGATGGGTAGGTCAATCCTCAGTCTGACAGACCCCAGTTGTCACTCCTCATTCCAGAAAAGGGAAGCTCTTGGCCAGTGTCCCTCCAGGCTTGGAGCGAGCCACCGGGCTTCTGCTTGCCACTCCCCGGTGTGTCTGTGCAGACTTGCTCTCATCACTTTGTCGACCCTACTGTGCATTTTGTACTTTCAGCTGGGTTTGGAGGAGGAATGGCTTGTAGGAGTGATGTTATGCGGAGAGATGAAGCACCTGTGAGAAGGTTTCTGGAACCGGGCTGATTGTATAGGGCCAGCAGCACCACTTAATGGCTGCAAGTGTTGATGCCTGAACTCACAACAGTGTTTTGACTTCAAGGGATGACTTCTCAAGAAGTAAGAGGGCCTCGAGTGGGAAGGACAGGTTCTTCTCCCTATTATAGTCCTGATCTCTACAGGATGAGCCAGAAATGTCCAATTAGGGAGCCAAAGGTTACATTTCATTTTTTCTTTTAATCTGTACCTCCACGTTCACATCTCTCCCGGAGAGGACAGGCAGGGCAGGAAGCCTCTTGGACCTGAGAACACGGGAGAGAGGGAGAAACAGCAGATACATCAGCAGACTTCTGCCCTGTAACCAATAGGAGGTCTGTGAGTGAGCTGTGACATATTCTTTAGCACTTCCTAGTGGGAAAAAAAGAGGCAAGCATGACTCCCTGAATACATCTACCTCCTGTTTTGTGGATACCTTGGAAGAGGTCCAATTGGAAAAATAAGCAATCTTAAACTGGTTGATAAAATAAAAATAAATTGTTGAAATAAGTATATGATACAGGAATTACTGTTAAACTCGTATCAAAAGAGATGTCTTTCTGCAGAAAGACATTAAGAAACTTGCCCAAGCCCACCCCGTTAGTAAAGGTAGATTTGGGATTTAAAGCTTCATGGCTCCAAAGTCTGTGGTCACCTCTCTCTCACTATAGCAAGCCACCAGAGTTAGAGGTCTACTACAGGTATGTCTGACTCCAGATATCCATGCTGTTTCAACTTTTTAAGGCATCCCATGACCCAAGATCGCCATCTTACAGAGGGGGGCAAGGAGAAGAGATAAGACTCTGTCTACTGCTCTTTACATGATAATTTAACATTTCTCTCGTGATGACCTTATACCCTGTATTGTGTTTTGTACCAGACATTCAGAGGCAAAGGGCAATTCCTCTTCGGGAAAATTAATTGCATGGGGAGATTGGTAAGTAAGCCAATGAGTCCAACGCAAATGCCAAATGCCAGGGGAATGGAAGCAAAGCAGGTCATCTTATTTAAGACTCAGAACTTGAATTCAGTCTTAGTGTGTTTGGAGCACCAAGTGGAAAGGGGCATTGCAGGCTGAAGGCAGAGCATGTGCATAGATAGGTCTGGAAGACAGAACAGGTCTATTGGGTTAACTTCCAAGGAGATACCGGGATACTTCCAGGCATGGCTGGGGAGAAGAATGGACAGATTGTGGGGCAGATCATGGGGCAGATCGTGGGGCAGGTCATGGGGCAGATCATGGGCAGATCATGGGGCAGATCGTGGGGCAGATCGTGGGGCAGATCATGGGCAGATCATGGGGCAGGTCATGGGGTGGATCGTGGGGCAGATCGTGGGCAGATCATGGGCAGATCGTGGGGCAGATCGTGGGGCAGGCCATGGGGCAGATTGTGGGCAGATCGTGGGGGCAGATCGTGGGCAGATCGTGGGGCAGGTCATGGGGCGGATCGTAGGCAGATCATGGGCGGATCGTGGAGAGATCGTGGGCGTGCTCACAAACCAGGTGCAGTATGGACACTGTGCTAAACACAACGGAGAGCCACGGAAAGATATTAAGTAGGGAAGAGACAAGTGTGGGTTTGAGAGCTCTGGCTGTCACGTGAGGGAGGAATCACAGAGGGATAGACTGGAGGCTTGGAGACATGGGAGAATGTGAAGACACCTGCAGACGTTAAAAATGTGAGTTTGACCTAGGTCACTAACAGTGACTGCTAAGTAGGCAGAGGGAGAGCAGAAATTAAGGAGCAGGAGTTGGCAACAGATTGCATGGTTGTGGGCATAGGAGAGAGTCCGAATGAAGGAAAGGGGTTGCTGGAGAAGATGGATTCTTAGCCATCTGGCTTGGAAGAGTGAACACACTTTGGGCAGAATACATGGAATTTCACATAGAATGTGAAATGACTATACGATGTGAAGGAAATGTTCAGGCTACTCAATAATTCGCTCAAAAAACACTGGCCAACTGATATTGGTTATTAGGCACTCTTCTAATATTTGGGATGTATCAGTAACAGACAAAATTCCTATTCTTGTGGAGCTTTTATTCTGGGTGGTGATAAACAATAAACATAATAGAAAGTAACTACTAGGTGAAAGAGATGGTAAATGGCATGACGCAAATATAGATCGAACAGGGCGGGTGGATTAAAATGGGGCCAGAGTTTCATCTGAGGTCTTATGAGAAGCTGACAACTGAGCAAAGATGTGAATTCAATGACAGACAGAGGCGTACCAGCGAAAGAGGGGAGGGGATCCCAGGCAGGGCGCATTTGTCCCAGGCTCCAGAATGGGTTGTGGAGCAGGGGAGGCTCTGGGGCAAAGAAATGACAGGACCCGACTCACTTTTAGGTGTTATTATTCTGCTGGCTGAGATGAGACTGCAGAGTAAGAGAGGGGGTGCACAGACTGGGAAGAGGGTTCTAGAAGAGTCCAGATGAGAGATAATGGTGGCCTAGAGCAGTCACAATGGAGAAATGGTCAGATTTTGTACATATTTTCAGAGCTTTGCTCTTAAATTGGTTGTGAGGTGTGAGATGAAGAGATGAGCCCAGGATAGAGCAGGGTTTTTAGTTCGAGCAACTGAAAGGAATAGAGTGTCTGCTGGGGGCTAGAGGAATATTTGAGCCTTGTCAATGTGCATTAGAATATGGCCATCTTGGAAAGAGATGGTATGCCTTAGGGGGAGGGTATAGAGGGTGAAAAAGAGGGCTGAATTAGTGTTTTTTGATCAGTAGGAAGTTAGTGAACTTCTCAACTGTATTGTTTTAAGGAGCTCAATTCTCCAAAAACAATAATACTGTTTCATTTCATACAATTAACAAAAATGAATTCCAAATGTATTAATGACTCTAAGAGTAGGAAATAAAATTATTTTAAAATTCAGAAGAAAATATAGATTATGTTTATATCCTGGGGACAAGAAAGTCCTTCTTACAACCAAAAATAAAATAAATTACTTATATATATATGTTAAAATTAAACTTTGTAATAAAATCATCCAAAACTTAAGGACTTTTGTGAAACTGGGAGAAGTACTTTGAGCAAATAGGGGAGATATATGATATATATATATATATATATATATATATATATATATATATATATATACACACACACATATATATCACCACATCAAGAAGCAAAAAGGAACTCAAAAGAAAACTAGGAAGGAATGTAAATATAAAATTCAGAAAAAAGGTACTGTTCCTCTCTATGAAGGATTCTAATCTAACTAGCAATTAGTGAATGAAATTTCTAAATGTACGCATTTATTTTTTTTAAGATTTTATTTATTTATTTGACAGAGCACAAGCAGGGGGAGTGGGAGAGGGAGAAGCAGGCTTCCCACTGAGCAGAGAACCAGATGCGGGACTCGATCCCAGGACCCTGGGATCATGACTTGAGCAGAAGGCAGACGCTTAAGCGACTGAGCCACCCAGGTGTCCCCAAATGTATGCATTTAAATTTGAAAATTTAAAATGTAATAACACTCTAAAATGTTCACAATATAAAAAGTGGACACAAGTGTGAGAGACCAACCCAAGCCCAGAAAGAAACAGCACAAAATCAGAAGCTAGAGGTAGGCTCTGCCAGGGTCTGGGCAGCTCGGTGCTGGGGAGGATGCATCCGAGTCTGGGAGGAACAGCATCAGCCCCTAGTGACATATGTTCTGTTGGGGGTCAGGGACACATTTCCATGCCCTGACAGCCTGGATGAGTTCTCCCCGGATATTCTTCTCCCGTGGCTCCAATTCCAGACTCAACGAGCAACCTCCACTTTTCCTAATCAGACTGTTTTGGCACCTCAATCTGGGCACCACAATGGATCCCACTAGTTATTTCACTATAAAGGCAAAGCCCCTACTGGCACCTCAAAATACATCTGCAAAGAGCGTTTTGTGGTTTATGATGAACTTTACCTTCCCTGACAAAATTCCTAGTTTCTAGACGGGCTGTGCTGAGTGCTATAGTCCTAGGAAGCCTGGCTGTACTGTTTTTTTACTGCTGCATAACACATTACCCCAAACTTAGCAGCTTAAAACAACACATAACCCATAGTTACTGTGGGTCAAGAGTTTGAACGCGACTCAGCTGGGTCTTCTGCTTTGGATCTCACTAAGTGGCAATGAAGGTGTTAGCTGAGGTGATGATCTCATCTGAGGTTGACTGCAGTAGGAAGCACTTTCAAGCACACTCAAGTTGTTGACGGAACTCTGTTCTTTGTTGCTACAGGATGAGGACATCAGTTTCTTGCTGTCTGTCGGTGAAGGGCAAGCCATGGTTGCTGGCCCTGTGGGCCACCAACATGAATAGGCCACCACTGGCCCCTTGCTTCCTCAAAGCCAGGAAAGGGGAGGTGGGGAGAGAGAGATGCGGGTGGGGGTGGGATTAGGGCAGGTCCCAGCAAACAAGTGGGTGCTACTATGTCATGCAACTTACTCACATCATCATGCACACATCAGCACACGCCTCCTGCTGTCTTGCCATATTCTGTTAGAGGAAAAAACACAGGTCTTGCCAGACGCTCAAGGGAACCGATCACACAGGGGCATGGACATCAAGAGGGAGGGACTGTGGAGATCATAGCGAGAGTCCGTTTGCCATGCTGGTGTAGCCAGTCCATCTCCACCCACAACACCTGTGTGTCAAGGCTTACAGCGTCAACGTCACGGAAAATGAAAAACAAAGACAAACAACCACTAGGCGGGGGGTGGAGGGTGGGCATGGTCCATGCAATAGAAGGCACTCAAAGAGGATTTATTGAAGTAAAATGTAGTTTTATTTTACATAGTATTTATTGTATATACATATTTTAATATATCACTTTTTATTTAATATTATATTTATGCATATTTTCCTGCTACAGCAAATATAGGAGTGTAGCCTTTGGCAAACAATGCATCTTTAGAAGCTCAAAATTTGGGGCGCCTGGTGCCTCAGTTGTTGGGCGTCTGCCTTTGGCTCAGGTCATGATCCCAGGGTCCTGGGATCGAGCCCCACATCGGGCTCCCTGCTCGGTGGGAAGCCTGCTTCTCCCTCTCCCACTCCCCCTGCTTGTGTTCCCTCTTGCTGTGCCTCTCTCTGTCAAATAAATAAAATCTTAAAAAAAAAGAAGCTCAAAATTTTTCTTCAACCATGCAAGTCTGTGGCACATGAAACATACTTTCTTCTTCTTTTTTTTTTTTCTTTTTTAACGAGGCTCCAACATGGGGCTTGAACTCATGACTCTGAGATGGAGACCTGAGCTGAGATCAAGAGCCCGGTGCTTAACCAACTGAGCCACCCAGACATCCCTACACTCTCCTAATCTTGAGAAATCTAAATTTCCATTGTGGTTGTAATTTCTCATGTTTTATTACGCTTTTGCAATCTAAATGAGATCTCTGCTCAAGCAGACTACTCTAGTGGAGTTGAGACACGTATCTGTTGAATGTAGAAGACAAGATTTTTTTGTATCTTAGGGGGCTCATTTTAAAGCAGTCCAGACCGTACCATAAAAAATACAAATAAGTTTAGGAGCACCTGGCTGGCTGAGTCAGTAGAGCCTGCAAATCTTGGTCTCAGGGTCATGAGTTTGAGCCCCACGTGGGGTGTGGAGGCTATTTAAAAAAAAAAAAAAAAGAAGGGGGGTGGAGGGATGGGTTAGCCTGGTGATGCCCTATTAAAGAGGGCAGGTTCTGCGTGGAGCCCTGGGTGTTATACGCAAACAATGAATCATAGAACACTACACCAAAAACTAATGATTACTGTATGGTGACTAACATAGTAAAATAAAATTAATTTAAAAAGATTAAAAAATACAAATAAGTTTCATATGAAGGAGAAAGAAGGGAATTCTAACCGAAGTGATACTGCCTTCATGGGTGTGGCCAGAGATGAAGCCGACTGCTCGGCTTGGCCACCTCATACAGTTACAGCATTTTCCTGTGGCAGGGGTACGCTTTCCATCCACGTCACATTGGGCTAGGTTAGTGAAGAGAGTGCGAGAAGGCAGTGTGGCTCTGTGGAGGGGCCACATCAGGACTGGCCACTTCTCTCTTCCGTATTTTCTCCTCACCCCAAAGGCCTCCACTGTAAAGGACCACACGTATTTTTTTTTGCTTGCTTAGCTCTACTCTTTGTGACTTCCTCACAGAAACCATTAAGCTAGGTTTTAGAGAATCCCTGGCCTTGAGAAGTAACATCCCAGAGTTTCTGAGCATGCATTTGTAGCTACCATTCTCTCTCAAAGGAATGCAAGACCCACTGCTCGAAGCTTCTAGATTGCCCAGCGTCCAAGGAACTGTGACCTGGTGGACAACATGGAAAAAACCTAAGTCTGTTGTTTGTTTACGTAAGTCGTGAAAAGTATTTAACTCGGTGAAAGGACATAATTCTTACCTGTCTAAGAATGTGCTTTCCAGAAAACGAATATCCGTATTTCAGTTCTGATCTCCCTTAATACACTCCTCGAATTGATATAAAGGAAATGAATTCCTGGAAGTAATACTTGGAGAGTAAATTTTCTTTCACTTGTTGAGGAGAATACTCTCAAGTCTATTAGAGTCAGCACCTTTCTTTGTGTATGTCATTCTTTCATGCAAGAGGGGTGGTGAGGAATCCTGCCAAGGTTCGGCACTTTTCTCAACAAGCGCTGTGAATTTTCTCCTGCTCCCAAGGACCACTTCATGGTTCGACAACTGATTTTGGGAAGCAGCCCTCTCGTGCCCACTCTTGCCTGAGCTCCCTGAAGGATGCATAGAAGGCATTTCTTTTCCTTCCTCCTCTCCCTCCCTCCCTCCCTTCTCTTTGGCTATTACGTTGCTGCGGTCCCCTCTTTTCTCAGTACTTTACTGAAGTATATTTTACATTCAGTAAAATGCATGGATCCTAAGTGCAGACAGAGCAACGAAATTTACATACGTGTATCTCGTGTGACCACCGTTCGCATCAAGATTGAAAACATTCCCATTACTCCAGAAAGTTGCCTTATGCCGCCTTGCCAGTCAATACTGCCTCCTGCAAGCTAATCACTATTCTGATTTCTATCACCAGATTGTTTTGCTTGTTCCTGAACTCATATAAGTGGAATCATATTGTATATCGCCTTGTGTGGCAATTTTTTGCCCAGCGCGATGTTTTTGAGATTTAATTGTGCTGTTACATATACAATAGAATTGGTAGAAATGTATTGTTTTTATTGCTAAGTAGGATTCTATTTTATAAACTAACCACAATTTACCTGTACAAGGAAATGAGATCCCTGATCATATTCATAGTTAGGAAAAACAACACCCCCCCTGCAGTGTGGCTAGCAGAGTGGCGCAGCGGAAGCGTGCTGGGCCCATAACCCAGAGGTCGATGGATCGAAACCATCCTCTGCTAGGGTCCCTGCTTCTTTTTTCTCCCTCCCAGATCTCAGGCAGAAAGGGCAAGTTGCGGAATCTGCTTTTCCTTTGACCACTCCTGTGACATCTTGCAACACCTCACCTAATCTCTACAAATGGTTAAGTATTTCTGCCACCCCCCCCCCCCCCCCCTCTTTTTTTTTTTTTTTTTTTTTTTTTGCAAAACCTGCCCTTCTCACTCATTTCAAAAGAGAAACAAATCTCTCTCCCTTCTTACTCAGGAAGAGGTGACAAATTTACCTTTAATTTCCAATGCATCGGCATTATGTCTTTCGGAATACACACATGTTTCTAGTTATGGTTTTACATTTTCTTTACACTTGAAAGGAAAACATCCTCATTGGGGATTTTTGCCTGATGACTATATCGCACTTTACTTGGGCACAGGTTTCCTGCTCCTTCCATTTTTTTTATTCAGTCCTATGCATGATTTATCAGTTAGATCAAGTTAATGGGAATGTTTTCTGAATCCTGTCTAAAGCAATACATGTTGCAATAAGCATGAAGACACCATTTGTATGCACTTTATGGGCAAAACAGAAGCAAAGAAGTTAAATGTGAAATGGTAGAGAAAAATGGAAGGGTTGCCTTACAATTAAGAAAATTCGTGCATCAGGATCCCATGGACAAACTCAGAAAACAAAACATGGAAGTCTTAGCAAGATATTTGCAAAAATGTGTCTTTGAGGAGAGTTTCGTGAGTAAAGTACTCTTGAATGAGTTTCTACAGTATAACAAGAAAATACAAATTCCTATAACAACAAGCACCTTAAATAAGAAAAATTTTTAAAAATCACATGGAAAAATGGAAATAAAGTGACGGGGTTTGTAGGACCAGGGGCAGGGAGGGGGGCGGAGGTGCTGCTTTGATCCTTCACATTTACAGGTGTGCAATTTGACTCACAATAGAATGTGCAGAGAATGCTGGAGCTGATATGCCATCATCTTGCAACCACCCTAGTAAAGATTGGTTATTAATACATGCTAACTCCGAGGGGTAATTTTCATGGGCCACGGGCAGGCTGCCCCAAGATGGGCCACTTCGGCATGAAGATTATTTTGAGTTAAAAAGCCATCCAAACTGAGCAGATTCAGGAGAAGCTCTTTACCTCCCCTACAACTGGCTAAAAAGAATTTAGGTAGAGAACCTGCTCCAGGAGGAGAGCTGTCACAGCAGAGAGCTATATTGTACTCTGAAGTGGGTCTGGCAGGCAGGGAAGAATCTAGCAAGGTGCTCTATGTCCTGTTGTTTCTGAGTGGCCCAGCAAACATTTATGTCCCAAATTTGCTCTTTTTCATTTTGCATTCATATTTGCTCTTTTTCATCTTCTTGCGGATTGCATTTCTTCCTTTTGAGTCCCAGACCCCTGCCCACTTCTCCTTAGTTCAGAATGACGTAGATACCTCATTTTGCCAGGCTGTCCTTGGAACTTCATGTCCGTGTGTATTCCCTCTATGAACAAGATTAAACTTTATCTTCTCCTGTTAGTCTTTCTCATGTGAACTTGATTCTTGAAGGAGCTTGAAGAGCAGAGGAAAACTTTTCTTCCTGACTGGAGCAAGATATTTGTATGGTCTTAAGATGTCTCCCCACCATCTGCCTATTCCTCATAAAAGGGGAAAGTATACTCATGTGTGACCTTGACTGTGTGATCAGAATTAACCCCATTAATGAGGGGCAGTAAACATTGCATGCCTCTTGAATTTAGATGCTCTGAGAAAGACTTAATACCACTTACATGGTATTATGGTTGGGGATGCATAACCTGAGCCTAATGATGAGTGAAAAAAAATGCCCCAAAGTGCAAACGAGAAGTGTTATTTAAAACAACAACAACAACACAAACCACAAAGTGAGCAGTTACGTCAATGTCATAAATACCAAAAGAAGCTGTGAAGATGTTTTAGATGAAAGGAAACTAAAAGGCTATGGACAGCCAATGTTAACTACCTGGAATTTAAATAAAAACGGTTTTGGGACTGCCTTCGGCTCAGGCCATGGTCCCGGGGTCCTGGGATCGAGCCCCGCATCGGGCTCCCTGCTCGGCGGGAAGCCTGCTTCTCCCTCTCCCACTCCCCCTGCTTGTGTTCCCTCTCTCGCTGTGTTTCTCTCTCAAATAAATAAATAAAATCTTAAAAAAAAAAACGGTTTTAAAAAAAGGATATGGTCAACTGATACAATAGCTAATCTGTACTGGAGGGGAAATGCTATAAAGGGCATTACTGGGTCAACAGACAACATTGAAATACAGGTGAGAGATTTTAAAAACAATATCGTTGTTAAATACACTGAACTGATACATATACTGTCATTATATATAAAGAATACCCTTATTTTTAGGAAATGTCTACTTAAATATTTAAGAGCAAAAGGCCATGGAACATACTCTTACACGGTTCTGAAAACAAATAGCGAAAGATAAAGATGGAGATGGAGACTGAGTCAGAGAGGGAGGGAGAGGGAGAGGGAGGGAGTGGTTTACAATGTTAACGGCGATCATCAGCATTTTGAAGCCAATCCAGGACGGGAGGTTCCCAAGGAGAGCCTGATCCTAGGAGGATGGGTAGCCGGCGTCCGACCCCAGCCCTGGCTCTTGGCTGTGCAGTTTGAGCGGCGATGTGATTGGGGCGAGGCAGTGCGCCGCGGGGATGCCTTACCCGAGCCCCCAGGTAGTCGTCCACCTGCCGGGTGTGTAAGGCTCTCAAGGCCGTCGGCCAGTTGCCTTCACCCAGACACCAGCGAAGCCACCTGTCGGGCGGGAGAGGGACGTGCAGGAAGAGAAGCGGGAAAGCCGTGCGCAGCGCGCCGCGGTCCTCTGGGCGACTCAGCCTGCGCCGCACAAAACGTACGCCTCCGCCCCCGAGCGCCCGCGCAGGAGGCCGACGAGGGTGGGATTCGAACCCACGCGTGCAGAGCACAATGGATTAGCAGTCCATCGCCTTAACCACTCGGCCACCTCGTCCCGTGGGGGCGCAGCTTTTTGAATACTCTCTTACGTCTCCCTTTTAGCCACGCTTTGCGCTTTGACCCTGAGGCGTGGCATTGCCCTTCAAGCTGCGGCCGTCCCCGGAGATTTCTCACCCACAACCGGTTCTTTCCACCTCCCCCCGGGGAGCCTTTCACACCTGGGTAATCCTGTCTTACCCCCTCCCCGCCCGCCCCAGCCTCAGTTCTCTTCCTTCCTCAGTACTCACTCTTGCCTTCCAGTCCCCTGAAATTCTTTCTCTTCTCCCCAAACTCCACAATCTCATTTTCTACCCGCTACTCTTAGTCCCCCCCCTCTGTCCTCGCGCCACCGGCTTCCGTGCTCCGCTCATCCTTCAGATCTCAGCTAAGACCTGACAGCCCCTCGACGCCCTGTTTTCCTTACAGTCCTACTTACTGAGGCTTTACAGTTGAAAAATTTTTGGTAAAACGTTTTCTCTTGCAAATTTTCATTCCATATCTGCTACAGAATTTTATCGCAATGTTACGTATTTTTATGCTCAAACACCCTATCGTGCCAGTATGCAAGAGAGCATACACTGAAATCCAAGTTTTAGTTATTTCCAGCGTTGATACATCTATTCAAGCACCTTTCTTCTGACCTGAACTGCTTTCGCGTTTTTAGTAGTAGCACACAATGAAAGATACGCATAGGTGATTTTGATAAGTAATTTATTATATATGTGAAGTAGAATTGCATTGGAAATGTGTTCGTCGGTGAAAGGGCTGGGACTATTTTTCCCCATCAAGTCATGCGTCCGCAGAGGAATAAGAAGAATTTGGTGGGAGTTAACAGCAAAAAGACCACTGGTTTGTGCTTTTGAGTAAGTGGGCAGCGTTTACAAAAGGTGATTTTATGATTATCTAAGGCGCATGATCTTCAGTACATTTCCTCTATCTAAATTTAATAAATAAACGGTAGTAATAAATAACAGTGATAGCGAAGAGGGAACTTGCAACCACCGAAGCATAGTTTTACAAAATATGATTATCTTTCTCCTTGGACAAGAGTCAAGGAGAATAATTTTCTGAATAAGTGTAAAAAAATTAAAGCGCTGACTTTCCATGATATGCGTGTGTTCCCTTTCGTGTTAAGTGTGCTGTTAGTCGGAAGCGGATGAGAAATTTGTCACCTCCTCCACGAAGACACCGTGTAAGACATGCCACGGGCGGCGCCTGGGTGGCTCAGATGGTCAAGCGTCTGCCTTCGGCTCAGGCCATGATCCCAGGGTCCTGGGATCGAGTCCCGCATCGGGCTCCCTGCTCCTTGGGAGCCTGCTTCTCCCTCTGCCTCTCTCACTCTCTCTCTCTCTCTCTCTGGCTCTCATGAATAACTAAATAAAATCTTTAAAAAATATTTAAAAAAAGACACGCCACGGAAACGCAGCCCTGGGTCTTGTTTACAGACAATATTTACAGACTATGGGAGACGCCAATTGTTCTTTCATGGCAACAGGCCTCCCCGCCCCGCCCCAGGTCACACGCCGCAGTAGTTAGCTGTCGCGTACAAGGTAATAAAACGGCACGATTTGCAAAGGGATGTGGAAGCCGAGAGGGCTCACATCCAGCAGGAGCAGGTGCGTGCTCGGGAAGGAAAGCGTTGCGCTGTGTCCTGCGAGCCCCGGGTCTCCAGCCTCGGCTGCGGGGCGCGCTGGCTTCTCTGACCTCCACTAACACAGCAGCTGCTGTTTTGCGGCCACATTTCCCTGCTTCTCGCCTCGCGCCCCGACGCCTTCCTCCTCCAGGAGAGCCTCTTCCCAAAACCAAACGTTCCCAGCGATTCCCAGAGCGACTGCTCTTTTCCAATCTGCACAACGGGGCCCACGGGGGAAAACCAAAAGGCCGACTTCAGAGAAGGTTAGTAAAGGTTTTATTCGCCGGCTTCCTGAGCGGGGGAGACGGTATTTCAGACTGCTCTGAAGAGGTGCCCCGAGACTGTTAGCTCACAGGGGGTCGTAGGCAGGAAGGGGAAGCGGAAACTTGCTGGAGAGCCCCTCGCGGAATCCTGGCGCTCACAAGGGACCATCCGCTTGGTGGTAAAAATTCAGATGTACTGATTTCCACATCGACGCTTAAAAGACCCACAGGTCATGTTAATACGTATGTTTCTATCATATCTGATTGTTCAAAAATATTGTTTGCATGACTCCACTTAACTGGTTTTCTGGGCTTTCCTGTTTTCCATATTTCCTGGAGGTCGGGCGAGACGGTCCCAGAAGGCTGACATCAGTCACCTACTGCATGTTTGGTGCACAAGAGGCTTCGGGCTCTCGGGCCAGAGGGGGAACAGCAGAGAGGACGGAGGGACAGCGCCTGCAAAGTACTCAGGGACCCCTCGCCTGGAACGGTTGCGGCCGGGGCCGTAAACAGCACTGTCCTCGGGAAGAAGTCTATGAATCAGCGCATGTCCCCCTTCCCTGAACGAGTAAAGCTTGCTGGTGCAAACTGGAAGCCTCGCGTCTACCGAGTATAGACTACTGCGGATTGTATCTTCCCGCCCCCGGTCTTCCGACCCAGATGTCTGAATTGGGGCTGCGATTTGTGTGCTCTTGTCTGAGGAGAGTTTTCTCTCCGCCTAGATCGACTCACCTAGACCCACAGTTTAGGGGTAAATCCTTTTCTAAATTACCATCTTGACTTTTCTGGGTCCACAACTGTCACCAAATTCCCTCTGGCTCTTCTCACAGGCCATCTTCCCTCTTGTCTCAGTTTGGGGATCTTTTCCAGAGATTTCCAGTTCCAGCAAGGCTTGGGAGATTTCCTTGTGCGTTTCCTTCAGGGAACTCTCCTTCCCCTGCACCCTGCCACCCCCCCCCAACACGAGTTGTGCACCACAAGTATTAAACTGTAGGTTGGCTAGTGGAGGGGTCAAAGACAGGCCTCACCAAAATATGCCACTTTGGCTTGCAGATTATTTTGAGCTGAAAACAATCAAGGCCCAGAAAACTCAGAAAGAAACTTTGACACACCCCTCCCCCAACTGCCTACAAGAACCTGCTCCAGGAAGAGAGCTATCACCATAGGTAGGCCGTCATACTATGAACACAGGGTGGTAGACAGGGAGGAACCTAGCAAGACCCATTTGATCCAAGTTCTCTCTGTGTCCCATTGTTTCTCAGTGGCTCAGCAAACATTGCTTTACCAAACATTTGTTTTTTTCTTTTCTATCATCCTGTGAATTACTTCCCTTCCCTTTCAAGTCCCAGACCCCCTACCCCTCTTCTCCTTAGCTTGGAATAGCATATATACCTCATTTTGGTCTTGGAATCTCATGTCTGTTTGGGTTCCCTGAACCTTTGAAATTCAATTTGATTTTCTCTTTGTAATTTGTTTCATGTGAATTTAATTCTTAGTTCAGCTAAAGAATCTTAAAGAATCTTGGTCCCCAGGGCTGGTGACTGGACACCGGTTCAGTACTTGTGACAGGAATATCAAGAATCAGTTTGGGCGCAGCGATTTGCATGAAAAAAGAGCATGGCTAGCAGAAAGGAGCTGAAGGTCCAAAATTCACGCGGAAAAACCACAAAGGTCCCACCGAGATTTGAACTCGGATCGCTGGATTCAGAGTCCAGAGTGCTAACCATTACACCATGGGACCCACCACGCCAGACTCGTCCCTAAAGGCTTTGTTGACCTATTTCTCCTTCCTTAAATCCAGTTGCTTGAAAAGTGGGAGCATCTTGCTTTTCGTCCTCTAGGATTAAGTGATGGACCGCTACCTGTTGCACACCCTCTGCACCAGAGTCTTAACAGAAAACATCGGCTTCCAGACGTCAGGAATCCTCCCCTCCAGCCCCGAATTTCTCCCACGCGGTTCGGGAGCTGGGCGCCCGCGCGCCCCTGTTCCTTCGCGGGAAAGCGGGCGAGGCCGTGGCGGAGGCCGAGCCCTCCCCGAGGTGCAGGCTCCGTGACACGTGTTTCGGCCGCCCTGTGAGATGGGGACCACAGTCCCTGTTTCACGGGTGCGGAAGCCGAGGCAGAGCCCCGGGGTCCTTCGCTTGGTTATCCGGGCTTATTCGTGCTCTGGAAAGGTTTCCCCTGACCACGGGGGAGCCGGTGGCTGGCGCGTCCGGAGAAGAGGAGCCGCTGTGCGCGGCGAGGCTGGCCGAGGGTCCCGGGGCGCTGGGAGCACGTCGGGGTGCGGAAGCGGACGGGAGGCGGGACAGATCGCAGCCCCCCGTCCTCCTCCTCCTCAACGCTCGGCAACCCGCAGTGTGAGCGGGACAGACCCCCCAAACCGACGCGAGGACGACGCCCCGCCCCGGCCTCGCGGGCCCCCTCCTCAGGCGCACACCGCAGCGCTTGCGGTGAAAATGCACGGACGCAGACTTCCGTTTGTGCGCTGAGCTTCGTCGGGCGTCGGGTCTCAGCGCCCAGACTCCTCGGGTGCGCCCGCCGCGGGCTCCGCGCACGCCTACTCTACGGCACGGTGCGCAATCTCGGGAGCGGCGGCGGAGGCCCGGGCGGCGGTGCTCGTGGCTCACGTGGGTTCCAGTCCCGTTCCGGGAGAGCGGACCCAGCGCAATCCCAAGTCTGACCTTACAGCCCGCGGGCCGGGGAGCGGCCGGATCCGAGGGCCGCCCGCAGCCTCCCCGGCCCTTCCCGGGCGCGGGGGCTAAAGCGCAGACACCAGCAGCTAGTGGTAAGAGATTGGCGAGCATCCTGCCAGACTCCACGGCGTCAGCGTCGTCAACACTTTCTATCTTGTCATCAGCATCGTCATCAACAACATTTTCTACATTTTACAGAGAAATATTGCCCCAACCTAGGAAATGACAGAGCTCGGGATCCAAGCCAGGTAGTCTGGCTCCAGGGCGAAGGAAGGACGTGAAGGGCTGGCCATCACTTCGTGACAGGGTCTCCCTCCTGCTTCAAGAAGCATTTTTGCGCAGGGACGCCTGCGGGGCTCAGTCGGTTAAGTGTCTGCGTTTGGCTCCGGTCCTGATCCCAGGGCCTGGGGTCGAGTCCTGCATGGGGTTCTTTGCTCAGTGGGGAACCCGCTTCTCCGTCCGCCTGCAGCTCCGCCTGCTTGTGCTCTGCTGCTCTCTCTCCCCCTCTGACAAATAAGTAAATAAAATCTTAAGGGGGGGGGAGAAGTGTCCTTGGGAATAAGTATTTCTACGTCTAGGCTTGGAGAATTACTTATGTCTTAATTCTTGTTACAAGTGTCATCAATATTAATTTTTTTGAACAGAGGGGGAAAAAAAGCTTAAGACTTAAAAACACGTTTTTACACATTTAACCACAAGCGATCACACTGCAAACCCATGAACTCTGCTACCAATGTATTGAGAGGAACATGCTTGTGACCTTGGTGTCAGTTCCTCAAGCCAATCACTTTCCCACGTGTTCTCCCTCAGCTCCGGGGCCGCCAGTCCTCCTCCCCAGGGACAGAGCCTGGGAAACTCAGGTCAAAGTGACCAAGCACGCAAGCCACAGGCCACTTCCTCAGGATCAATCTGAGTCCAGTCCTAGGGTCTGAATCCGCTGACCCTGATGGAGGCCAGGTTTTGTAGAAGGTGAAGAGGGACGTGAGGCTACCTCAGACACTCCTGTCCATCTCGTGGAATAAAAGTGTTAACGATTGCCAAAATTCCTTGAGTTATTTGTTAGCTTAAGTAATAAAATAATTATACACCAGAGACCTATGCTATGCATATCATAGACCCATTTAGGAAATGATAGGGTCGCTTGGAGGGGGGGGGGGCTCAGTTGGTTAAACATCTGCCTTCAGCTCCCGTCATGATATCAGGGTCCTGGGATCCAGCCCCGTGTTGGGCTCTCCTTGCTCAGGGGGAGTCTGCTTCTCCCTCTCCCTCGGCCCCTCCCCTGGCCTGTGGTCACTCTCTCTCTCAAATAAATAAAAAATCTTTAAAAAAAGTTTTTAAATGATAAAATTGTGACTTATAGTTTTTAGAGACTTGCTCAAGGGGTTCACAGCAAGTAACAGGTCAACTTGCCAGTAGCCTCTCAAACTGAATGTCAGATGCTCCCTGACTGACCCCCGAGGGGGCTTCTGTATCCACAGCACCATGATCGCTCTAATTATGTACATGTGCTCTCATTCTGTGCCCTTTCCTTCTTCCCCCTCCACATCTGGGCTGTGGCCTGAGTTTGAGGTCACACCCCGATTCAGGACTCATAGCTGAACACTCAGCTCTTCCAATGACCACCACCCTCCCCTACGTCTCAGCCTCCTACTCCACACGAATTCCTCCCATCACTCATCTTTTTTATTCATTCTCTTTAAAATAGGAAATATCTGAGTGATTTCTTGTAGTAGTATGAAATTTTTGTAGAAAATGTAAAACAAGGAAAATTGAACTCCCTCCAAACCCACTCCAGTACTTCTCAGAGATAATCATTGTATTAAAAGGTTGGATTATAGTCTTTCAACTTTGCTCTTGGTCTATGGGAAAAATCTTTATCTATACATCTAAAGCTTTATTTCTACATTAATAAAGCCCAATAGGCACAATGTTACATGACTTTTAAACATATGTGTGCTGGACACAGTTCAAACGTCAATACATCAAAGTGTGCCTTATTTTAGTTGTTTGATTCTATGCTGTAGCATATTTTATTTAACTAGACTTTATTTGTTGGACGTTCCGGTGATTCCTATTTTTCTCTCTCCTAAAGAAGTTTCATATCAACATGCCCGTGCTCTGTGCGCCTCGACCCGTCACCTGTTGTCTGCCCTCCCAAGGCTGACCCCTGAGTCCTCACACAGATGCCCAGCTCCTAGGACTTCCTGCTGGACCTCTGGGTCGACCTCTCCGACCCTGACAGGCTGCTGCTGGGTCCTCCTACAGATGGAATCTTTGACCCTGGGTCCCACGCTTGTTTCTTTTGTGAGAGGCTGGGAAGGCCCGAGGCTGGCATTTTACTTCCTCGGACTGTAGAAAATTGTGTCTGGCGCATATACTGAAGTCTGGGGAGGCTGGAGGCACAGAACCCGGTCTACAGGGCTCTTTTCCATAAAAAATCACCGATGAGAGGTGTGGAAAGCTAATTCTGTAAACTCGACCTCAGACAAATTGTGAGGGGGGTTTCCCTTCCCTCTAGACTCTTCCCTTTCTAGTGCTTTACCCCAATAGGCTCCTGCCCAGAGTCTGAGGTTGGTGCTGTCATCACTTTGTCCCCTGGCCTGCTTAGTGGGGCTGGGGAACTCTCCTCTCAGGTGTCCTTCTGGGCCCACCTCTCCCGGGGTCCTGACGCCCCCTCCCCAGTACAGCCCCCACCGCCACCCTGCCTGCCCAGCCTGGCCCTCTGAAGAGTTTTCAGCCTGAATGTCATGGCTGGGGTAGGTCAGGAAGAGGGTCCTGTTTTGTGTTCAAGGCTGAGAGAGGACAGGCAGATGAGAACTTCAGTTGTTAGAGGTATGAGGTGAGATGAAAGAGCGAGGGAGAAAAGCTCACGTGACCATGACTGTGCATGAGGATGCCATTTCTCAAGCAGCTGACATGGATCCTGCCGGACCGCAGGCTTCCAACCTGTCCCTTCCCGGCTCTGGAAAACGGTTGTGAGCCAGCCATTGTCTGCGTTGGGGAGCAAGTAATCCTGTCCCCGTCAAGGTCCTTCTGGCTGGAATAAGAATCGGATTGCCATGAGACAGATCAACAGGAAAAAAATCAAATTTAATAGGAGAAATCCATACAGACATAGAGATTCCAAAGACAGTCTAACTGAGGCATATATGTCATCCTGAACTAAGAAGGGGTGGGGGTCTGGGACTTCAGGGCAATCCCAGGGCAATCAGAGGCAGAGAAGATGCTCAGTCATTAGATGTTTGCCCTGTTGTACAGATGGGTCACTCAGATAAAATGCATCTCTGATAATAACCCTTATTCTGACATAGACTCCCAATTTAGAATCTTCTATGTAGTTAAGGGAGGAGCAGAAGTTTCTCTTGAGCCCAGAGGGTCTCAGTTGCCTTCAGCTCAGGATCATCTTCATGCCAAAGTGGCCCATCTTGGGGTGACCTGCCCTCCGCCCCTAAATCCGATTTATTGAATATGATTTCTTTATGTTCTCTCATAAAGCATTTCTTATATAGATTTATTTCTAAAATGAATCTTCATATTACTTTCATTGGATGAAATATAATTAGTTATTTGCACAGAGAATAACTAAAGAGGTAAATAAAATAGAAAAAATCCTTATTATTTTGGAAAAGGTCACTGATTTACAAAATGAGATGTGTGAAATGATTCTCAGTGAAGAAAGTTTTCTGAGCATGTAGTAAAAATGGTAAATCAAATTATCTCTGAATACACTTTAAAATTAGAAAATCAACTACTTGAAATGGTGAGCATAAGGTTTCTTATCTGGATACAATTTTAGGACAACCAAGATCGTCCATTTTTATAATAAACACCATAAGGTCTAATTTCATGAGTGGCTAAATATTTATGCCAAGATAGAGTCCACTAGGATGCCCTTATTCTCTTGAGACTTTCAAAACCAAACACACACAGATAACTCCTTCTAATAACAATGTCTGTACGGATTGAACGTGACTTTACGAGCAAGGTCATTTAAGAATCATTGGCTAACGACTTGTTCCATTCTAGAGTCCAGCCACATGCCATCTCCCCATACCCTTCGATGAGGGCAGGGGCAGGGCCAGCCTAAGCCAGGGACCCAGCTGAGCCGCCCAGGTGCCCAGCGGGTTCCATTCAGCCGCTTGTCCCCTCTGAGGCTGTGCTGGCAGTCGCTGTTCGGCCCCCCAGGAGTACCATGAGACCCCCCATGCGGGGGCGCTGATGGGGCAGTAAGGTGTTCTGATGCCCCTCAGGTAGCGATAAAGGAAAAGTGCGTGGATCCCACATGGCCCAAGTCTCAGACCACCTTCTCAGAAAATGCCCACCATCAGCCTCCCAACCCAACAGAGGTGCGAAGGCCCGTTTTTTGTTGCGTTGGCTTTTCAGGACCCCTGGCCCTGGGCCCACAAGTGGCCTCCTCCCCCCTAACATTCCCCAGCACACAGAAACCCCCAGACAAGATGTTCTGTGTTGTGCCCCGTAGCCCGGAGCCTCCAGACAGGTTGTCCCGGTTGGAGCCTGGAGACCCAGTCCAATATTCCAGTACGTGTTGCAGACGGCTGGCCCCCAGCATCTTGCGCCCCAGGATTCCCGGAGAGGCGATGAGAACCGCTAGAACAGGCTACTGCCCTCAGCGGAAACGGCAGAGGCCTCAGCTGCCCGCCCTTCACCCTCCAAAACGCCGGCCCCTTGTTTCCACCCAGGGCGCGCACAGGTATCAGAGTTACCATCCTGCCTGAAATAACCAAAACCTGACAAAAGACAGGAAACAACAATTTTCCAGACAGTAGACCTCAGGCAAAGAAGGATAGTCATCCCCAAATGATAAGCGATCTTGGGGGGAAATGGGGTGAGCACTAGGATTGCCCCCAACGTCCTGCCTGGAGAGTTTCTCAGCCTCAGTGCAGGGAAGAGAGAGTCGGGCAGAGGCTGGTGAACTGCCTGAGCTGAGGGGAGGTGGCTGACGTCCGGCCGACCAAGACAGCTGGAGTTGACAGGACAGAGCGCTGTGACGAGAGAAAACTCCAGAAGGAATCCCCCACTGAGGGGCATAATGATCACATGCAGGCGGGGCGGTAACTATACAAGGTTGGGGTCAGACCCCCACGAAGATTGGATGTAACCATGTAACCGTGATATTTACTTGTCCTTTCAGTCAGAAGAAATGATACAAGGTATATGTTCATTGATTGCAAGAATCTAGATTCAACTCCTGTTCGAAAGAAAGACAGACAGACAGACAGACAGAAAGAAAGAAAGAAAGAAAGAAAGAAAGAAAGAAAGAAAGAAAGAAAGAAAGAAAGAAAGATAGAAAGAAAGAAGAAAGAAAAGAAAAGAAAAGAAAAAAGGAAGGAAAAAAGAAAGAGAAAAGAAAAGAAAGAAGAGAGAAGGAAAAAAGCCTGTGTTCTGTGTTTGTTGTTCAAAGAGGTACAGACAGGTGTAGAGAGAAGGGTTATCCTGAACTAGCCCTCCACCTGTGGCCAATCTCAGCTGTCAGTGAAATTTTAGTCTCAGAACATGGAAATAACAACCTTTTAAGAATTTCTCTTTTACTTTGTATCTCTTGATGTTTTGAGGAAAAAGGAGGTTGCTTGGGAAACAACTTTGGAAAGAATTTAAAATCAAACAAGTTTAAGAAAAAAAAAGTTGCCTGTCTCTCTTTTCCACTACTTGTTCCCCAATGGGCAGAACTCGGGCTCTTGGGCCCCCGCCCTGAGTCACGTGAAGACAGAGAAAGCACCAAGTTCAAATTCACATGCACCCCAGAACTGAATCGAGTTATGAGTGGATTAAAGGAGACTGATGGCGATGGACTGGGAACTCCGTAGACCGTTGTACATTACTCCCTGCTTTTTAGACGTTAAGAAGTGGGTTTTTCAGAAATTAAGCGTCCATCTTTGAAGGGAAAAAAAAAAAAACAAAAAGAGAAGTGGCCCGTACGGGGATCGAACCCGCGACCTTGGCGTTATTAGCACCACGCTCTAACCAACTGAGCTAACCGGCCACTGCTTGAGGTAGCTTTTTTGGGCCTCCTTTTCCACCATTTATTTATTTATTTTGTTTTTAAGGGCTAAGTTTGTAGAAATTGTTGCTGTTTTTTATCTTCGGTAACCTCTTCGTTGCTTTCACACCATATCTCATGTCTTGATACCTCCCACACATAGAAAATATGTCAGAGAATTGGTGCATTGACAATTTCAACAGACATTGTCCCGCTGTGCTTCAGAGGGCTGAGCCCAGTATGTGTGTCTGTGTTTGTTCAACTATCCTGAGGACAAATAAATGGGATCGTGACCACATTTCCTACTCCTCCTTCTTTCTGAATTCCCTGCTGCATGCTGCAGGTCTGAAGAAAAACTCGACAGTCAGCGAAGATGTAGGGGAATTCACAGGGGGCGCAATGTCCTCTTCTCTCAGGTAGGTGAGACTTTGGGGGTGCACTTAGTGGTTTGACAAAGAGAATGTGGTAGAAGTAGATGGGACAGGAAGGGGCTGAGTGCGAGCCAGGAGGAGGGGTCCCCAGCGGCTTCCGTTTTCACACCTCAGAAAGAACCTCGGGGGCACAAACATCCGAGGAGAGGGGGCTAACGCAGGCCAGTGTGTCTGGAGATCATGACTGGTGGAGAGAGTAGGAGACGAGACAGAGAGGAGAGAGCATGTCGATGATGCGGGACCCTCTAGCAGAATACAAAGTTTAAATCGGGGTACTTTTGTCGGTAAAGGGGGTGCTGGCAATAATTAATAGGCACTAACTGATCCATATCAGGTATAAACTAAGGAGTGGGATCACTCTTTAGAGGTGAAGTTAAGGATTATTTAATTGGTTCTAACAGTAATAGGAATCCACGGGAAGATTTTAGGCAGAGAAGTCATATGAACAGATTTGTGGTTTAAAAAGATCGCCCAGTTTCAGGCACTTAGGAGGCATTAGGGAATGGCAAAGACAGGTTACCATCACCAGCAACAAAATTTCTACCCTCGAAGAGGGAGGAAACAGAAATGAATAATAAGACGATAAACATGAAAATGATATAATGTATAAAAAGCTGTTACCTGTGATTGAAAGAATGGGGCTGGGGGGGGCTGCAGTGTTGGGAGTAGGTTGGAATTCTGAATTGAGTTGTTGGTGCAGGCTTACTAACGTGGTAGTAACATTCGATGGGAAGAAGGTGCCGAGGTATGACGGACAGAGAGCACAGCCAGGACCAAAGTCCAAGGCGGGTACTTGCGTGAAATGCTTGAGGAATGGCAACAAGGCCCAGAGCATAAGCAAGAAGGAGAATAGAGATGAGATGGGGGGCAGTGGAGGGTCAGAATGTGCCAGACCTTGTAGGACATCTTAGGAATTTGGCTTTACTTCCAGTAAAATGCAAAGGTATTAAATAATTCTGATTCTAGGAGAGAATATAGTTGTAATGACTTTTTTTTTTTTAAGATTTTATTTATTTGAGAGAGAGTGCACACCTGATGGGGGGAGCAGAGGGAGAAGTAGACTCCTCACGGAGCAGGGACCCCCCCCCCCCAGGCAGGGCTGGATCCCAGGACACCCAGGATCATAACCTGAGCCAAAGGCAGATGCTTAACCAACTGAGCCACCCAGGAGCCCCTGCAATGACTCTTTAGAGTTGTCCTGGATCGAGGCAAAAGAGTGGAGTTGTTGCATGCACTCAGAGACCTTCTTTTAGATGTAGGCTGCTCCCAGGGAGAGGGTGTAACCTGAGAGGCTAGCTTCCTTTGGCTGAGAGCAATGGCTGGGAGGAGCTTAGCTTGCAGCCCACAGCAAAGGACACTCCAGGCTGTGAGATGAATGAGTGCCTTGCACCGGAAGCAGGTGGTCCTAGGCTGAACACCCACATCATCCAGTCCACCGATGGTGCTACTCAGAGCCACCGCCTTCACATCATGAATTCATGCCATCTGGGAATAACTTCTCCAGGACTCTGGTTGCTCTGGTTGGTCACTTTTCCTGGGTAAATTTTTAAAAAATTTTTTTATTATGTTATGTTAATCACCATACATTACATCATTAGTTTTTGATGTAGTGTTCCATGATTCATTGTTTGTGCATAACACCCAGTGCTCCACGCAGAACGTGCGCTCTTTAATACCCATCACCAGGCTAACCCATCCCCCCACCCCCCTCCCCTCTAG
>NW_027397191.1:56955-150035 GCF_003265705.2 Callorhinus ursinus | reverse complement strand
TCTTCTTCTTCTTCTTCTTCTTCTTCTTCTTTTTTAACATATAATGTGTTATTTGCTTCAGAGGTACAGATCTGTGATTCAACAGTCTTGCACACCTCACAGTGCTCACCATAGCACATACCCTCCCCAATGTCTATCACCCAGCCACCCCATTCTTTGGTCTCCTCCAGAGAGGTGCTGTGTTAAGGATTCCACATTGATCTCTCTGACCAATCAGCCAAACCATTAGTCACTGTACATGAGCTCATCTCTGATACCTGATATCTGAATAAAATGGGTGCCCAGGTCCACCAGCCAAAGGTCTGCCCATTGGGAGGATTGCCCCCCACACACACACACTGCTATCTTCCAGAAATATTCCAGGATGGTGTACAGTGCATTTAGCAGTGTGCCCTGCTGGTAGCCTGGTAGAACTGTGTTAGTGAGATTCACTGGAGAACTTACTTAAGACTTGCAACGGAGGCACTTTATTTGTAGGCTTGAAACCCAAAGGGCCAGTTTTAGGTCTAAGAGGCAGAACAATAAACAAAGAGCCTGAAGATGTTTCCTAATGTTTAAAATCGATTCATATTCTTACTAAGTCCAGCTCATGCACCAGCAAAACAAACTTTCTTGTTGAGTTGAACGTGAGCCAAACACCCCTCAAAGCTGCTTTGAACCCACAGGAATGAATCAGCCAGTTGAAAAGAAAGACCATTCCTATTCTTGGTTCATTGTTCACATTCTTGAGTAAAATGAGACTAACACACACAACCAAGTCACTATTAAACCTTCCCCCATCTCCTTCCTCACTTCCAAAAATGCAGCAAATGGCCCCACTTATTTAGAACGCGTGGGCTCCCTCCTCCCAGCGGGAATGGTCCTGGGCGCTGCCAAAGCCCCATGACCTCCGCCCAGCCGCGGGCTGAGTCCAAGGAAATGTCCAACCAGCAAGGGTATCTGCACGTCCAGGTTCTTTGGGAGGACTCCAGTGCACATACATGCAGGGAAACACCCTAACTCCGTCCTAAATGCGCCGGGAGAGTCCTGGACCTAAGTGGAACACGCGTCGATCCCACTGAAGCTGAGTGAGTGAACTTCGGGGGGTTGGAAGGATTGAGGGTCCCAGGAGCCTTGGCCTGGAGGCGCGGGTATGGCCAGGGCTGCGTGCCACCCCAACCCGCCACGAAATCGCGCGGGCGGTGGAAATCCCCCCTCCTCCCCGCAAGGCCGTGGTTGGAGCAGCCTGAGGACCGAGTCCCTGAGATCTGCTTGGGGACCAGACGACGGCAGCGTGGCGGTTGGTGTCGCCATGTGAGATGGGTTCGGCAGTGGGCTGGGCCCCACTGAGATCTCCCTGCAGATTCCTGTCCCACGATACTCCTACACTTCTCTCTCTCGTCCCCCAAATGACCCTATATCTGAAAATATTGGTCTGGCAATAAATAAATTGCCTGAGACTGGTGAGGTCCACCACAGTGTCTGTGGACGCTCGGTTTCCAAAGGAGATCTTCACTGGGGGTGGGGGGAGGACAGACTTGGGAAGGAGCGGAGACACACCCCCAGGAAGGGGACCTCCTGCGAGTTATATCCAGCTGATGTGCTGGAGGTACCAGGTGAGGGGTCCCCACTCCGAGGACCATAAATGGTGCGATTCCAAACATGTCCACTGCAGGGCTCTGGAGAAACTTCAAAAAAAAAAAAAAAAAGAAAAGAAAATGCCCCTTAAGACAGGGCCCGTCTGTTTCCGCCCGGTTTCGAACCGGGGACCTTTCGCGTGTTAGGCGAACGTGATAACCGCTACACCACGGAAACCTGGCTCCGCATCCCTCTTCTCTTCCCTGACGGAGAATAGACTTCCCCTGGCTGTCCCAGGTCTGGTCACCCTGAACTGATCTTTCTTCCAAGAAATTTCAAGCTTACGGCGCTTTTCTAGGTATTCACATCAATAATATTGGAGTCAATGACCCACACCAAGTAAACTCTCCCTGGGGAAGAAGCCCTTACCGACTGCAAGACAGAAATTTTTGGCAGCCTCGGCGTATGGGAGATTTCAGAAAAACTCCTCGATGTGGCCCCATTTGGGTTTACCCGACTAGAAGGTTCTGTGGTCTCTGTCTTTTGGGTGCCAGAGAATGATCCCAGGAAAATAACCGGGAGCCGCTGAACTGAACTCCGGAGCGTGCCCATTCTGGGCGGGGCAGGGCTCGACCCGTAGACGTTGAGGACTGAGGGGGGATGTGCCCACCTGTGTGCCCGGCAGAGTGAGGACCGAAATGGGGAGGAGACTGTCCGCCTGTCCCTCGCTGGACTCGGCGCCGATGAGTGGAGCCCAGTGCGTCTAAGAGATGTCACATGGCCTGCCCGAGATGCCGTGCAGAGGCTCAGTTTCCCCTCTCTGCAATGTCCCATATTGTTTTTATAACACCAGGAGGGCCGCGGTCATAAACCGAAAGGCCCACAGGGGCTCCCCAGTGACCTTTCCAATGGGGACTGGAACCACCTTTCCAAACCTCAGCAGGGCCGAGAGCTCCAAGGAAGACCCCCCTCCCATACCTGTGCGCGTGCAATGGTATCTCAGTGTGATTTTACTTTGCATTTTCCTAAGGGCGAGCGATGGCTTTCTCATGTGGATGGGCCATTGTCCCCGCACTCCTTGTTGAAGAGATTATCCTTTCCCTCACTGATGCCCTGGCACTCGTGTTGAAAACCAATTGGCCACATGTGGGCGGGGTGACTTCTCGACTCTTAGTTATGTTCCGTGGATTCGTAAGGCTGTCCTTTTTGACACGGCTTCAGCCTTGGTTACTGCATCATCGGAGAAGGTTTTCAAATCAAGAAGCGTAATTCCTCCCACTTTGGTCCTCTTTTGTTCAAAATTGTGTTTCCTTTCCTGGGTCTTTTGCATTTCCATATGGATTTTAAGATTAGCTTTTCAGTCTGGGGGAAAAAGGCTTTGCTAAGATTCTGATTAGATCGCAGGATTTGAGAAAGACGAAATTTCCCCGTGAGTGAGGTCCATTTGTGCTTGAAGATGGATTTTTTCTTTCCATTTTTCTATTCCCGATATATTGGATGGACTGAGAAAAGTAGAAAAACGTCTAGTTTTCCACGAAGAACTATTGCAGGAAATAGAGCTTTTAAAATTTGGAGCAAAATACCCGGCAGCCCGTTGGCCGGTTAGCTCAGCTGGTTAGAGCGTGGTGCTAATAACGCCAAGGTCGCGGGTTCGAGCCCCGTACTGGCCATCTTGCGTTTTCCCTCAGTGCTCTCTACAGAGATTTAGTTATACTTTCCTAAGGCTGGCACTTTAAATTCCTTCTAAACGATTGATGCTGTCAGGGTACCCTATTGGATTTGATCTAACTTAAAAAAATAAAAAAAAGATCTCTGGTGTTCCTTCATTATTTAACTGGGGAACCTATTTTGTCCAGACCCAACTTCAGCCTTTACAAACATTTTCAGCCTGGAAGCAGACTTTCCAACTTCTAAAATTTCTAAGATTTTATTCATACTTACTTGCTAGAAAGCATTTCATTTCCCCCATTTTCATTGTCAGTTACATCTAGAATTTGTGAGAGCACTAAGGGATATTGTAGAAACATGCGCACATTTCTGGTTGTCCTCACATTGGCGGGTTCTCCTGGCATTTAGTAACTGAGGTCAGGCGTGCTGAGCATCCTAAAATACACTGGGTAGTCCACACACGTCCTCAGCTGCACTGGACTTCCAAACGTCCTTCTGGACCTTCTTGTAAGTAACAATGTTTTACTTAGCTGAGCCTAAACCTGAACTCTCTTTGCATATAAATGCAAACATTTTACATGGCTTCAATGTCTACCAAATTCCAAAACTGAGGATCGGTTGACTTTTGTTTGACCCGCTGAGCGGTGCCTGTTTTCGAAAATGGTGTCATTGAGAGTCGTGGCATCTGGTTTGGGGCCAACAATGAAACACACCTCTGTCAGGACTCTGAGTCTGGATCTGGGTACAGCGAGGGCATGGGTCAGGGCCAGGCACAAAGCAGGCGTTCCACAGACCTTTACTGAATGAACGAATCCTCCCTAACAGAGAATGCTGCCAATGCTTTTATTCTGCCATTCTGGTAACTGAAAAGGGATACCCCCTGGAGTTTAATTATTTACATGTCTCTGATGAGTAGGTCAAGTATCTTGACATTTATATAAAAGACATTTTTATTTCCTCTTCTGTGAACTGTGTGTTGATATTCATTTTATAGGGTTATTAGATTGGAAATACCTGAGCCGAGGTTGACACATTTTTCATCAGAAGATTGAGTTAAGAGAGGAGACACTAAAGAAGAAGAAGAAGAAGAAGAAGAAGAAGAAGAAGAAGAAGAAGAAGAAGAAGAAGAAGGAGAAGAAGAAGAAGATAGTAGGAAGGGAAAACTGATGAAGGGGGGGAAATCGGAGGGGGAGACGAACCATGAGAGACGATGGACTCTGAGAAACAAACTGAGGGTTCTAGAGGGGAGGGCGGTGGGGGGATGGGTTAGCCTGGTGATGGGTATTAAAGAGGGCACGTTCTGCGTGGAGCACTGGGTGTTATGCACAAACAGTGAATCATGGAACTCTACATCAAAAACTAATGATGTAATGTATGGTGACTAACATAACATAATAAAATAAAATTTAAAAAAAAGAGGAGACACTAGCCACAGGCTGCAAGAAGATATTCCTACAGGTATGTTGTAAAAGGTCTTGATTCCAGACGACATAAGGTGTAATACGTAAGAAGAAAGGACCTATTTTAAAGTTAAAATAGGATTTCTAGGACGCTCCTATTCTCAGAGGGCCTCTGTTGAGGGCAGGGCTCCAAGGGGCCAGGTCGACCCGGCAGGTGAGGATGCAAGTCTCAGCACAGCTGGACTCCGGGTAACTTGGGAAACCCGTGTTTTCAGGTGGGGGCCCCTGGGGAGGGTGCGCAAAGGCTTAGGCACTTATAAAATGGCATTTCACCCAAAGTGACAAAATTCTAGGGGAAGGGTTGTTTCCGCCCGGTCTCGAACCGGGGACCTTTCGCGTGTTAGGCGAACGTGATAACCGCTACACTACGGAAACCCTCGGGCCGGGAGGCGTCTCAAAATTGCAGGCATTGATACGCCCATTTCCTGGGTGCCCCAAACCCAGTAATTTTGAATGATTTTTCTTTTAGTATATTTTCACTCACGATGAATTTATTTCTCCTTACACTTTTGGTTTGTTAAAACGGCAATATGGAAACTCCGTAACTCACCGCCGAAGGTACCTCGAAACCAGAGTCCAAATCCCTTCCCAGACTGCGGGCAGGGTCACCTCGGGCTCTCAGGGCGTGTGGTGTCTCCTGACCTTGAGAAGCGGGAAGCGCCGCAGCGCGCTGGAGACGTCCCACGCTCCCGCCAGGGCCAAGCCGGTCTGGGGGGCCTCCGCCGGGCGGGGGCGGGGGGGATGTGCCCAACTTACTGTGGGGGGGGTGACAAAGGGGTGACACGATGCCCCCGTTTCCCCCCCCCCCCCACGGCTCTGCAACAGCAGGGCTCAGGGACCGGTGTCAATGTGATCAACAGATGCTGTGCTTGCCTAGTTTCTAATTTTTCTCTTCATTTGAACTGACGTTCCTCACGCTTTTTCCCCTTCCCAGCGCTTCCCTGAGGGATCGAGATGGTGCTCACTGCGGAACGACCTTTCCTTTCCTCAAACCCGTTGTGAGAGATCCGTGTCCGCACCTCTGACAAACGGCAACTTGGAAAACCCCCTCCTCACCAGGAACGGGTCTGGTCGCAGCGTTGCAGCAACAGAAGACAGGCGGTATTTCTTAGATGGCAAGATCTCCAGTCTTATTTCTTTCTTCTGACATCAAGTCGACAGCATAAATGATAGTTCATTTTTCAATAAGCTGAGTAGGCGTTTATTTTAAAAGAATTAATGAGGAGCCCACAATGTGCCCAGTGCTGACCTAGGCTCTGGAGGTACCAGATGTCCGGAAAAATTGGACGGGCCTGGGGTACCAAAGGGCACATGTGCTGATTATTGTAATATGATTGCACAAAATAGGTTAATTATTTTTAAGTTGCCAAATGAAACCACAGAGATAAAGGCTCATGCATTTTCACAGAAGCATAGAAACGGGGCAATTTTCCAACTCCTAGTGATTAGAAAAGGCTTTCAAAAGAAGTGATATTTGATATCACTGAGATGAGATTTGATAGAGGAAAAGAAATACATTGGTGGAGGAGAGGAGGAGAGAATGATGCTCCGGCATCAGGAGCAGTATGGTACGTCAGGGGTCAGAGGAGATGTCCTGGGACCTAGAAATAATGAGGATCCATTCACTTTAGTCAGTAGAGAAAGAGGATTTCAGTTAAAGACAAGACACTTCAGTGAAGACATACCGGTGAATTTCCAGATCTTATTTGGGATCAATTTGTAGAGAACAAACACTCTCCAGTTATTTTATTTAAGCACTCACCTCTCCCAGCAGTGTTTCGTATCACTGTTTATCACCTTTATTTCTTACAGTAGCCAGCATTCCACTCCGAGAGATCTATAAAATAAATCTTCTGACACACAACATTCCTCCCAAATGGCTCACGAAAGGAGAAATCAGCCTGTTACACCACTATGGGAAGAAGCAAGAAACTCATTGAAATGAAACCCATTGTTTGAGAAAGGCTGTGCACCATGAGTGGGACGGAGAGCATGATTAATAAAAGCATTTCTTAGAACATTGAAGAAATAGAGCACATAAGAAAATCTCAAGTCTCGGGGTTTATTTTGTTTTTATTTTTTCCAGGTTTACTATTTTTTAGAGTTATGTAACTAATAAATGCACCAAGAGTTTTCAGGTTTATACTTTTATTTCCACTTGCCTCCAGCATTTTTTGAAGGAATGTTGTGTGCTTTGCCATTAATTCTTCTTTCTTATCCTCTTCTCTGCCTTCCAAAATTTCTGGTATATCCTAGAGTCCCTTACCGCATGAAAAGGAGAGAACAGTTATAACACTACTTGATTTACACTAATTTATATTTGAATTTTTACCTTGTCCTTTTCTTTCATTTCTTTTGAATTGGATTTGACAAAAGGCAAATGAGTAAGCACAACCCCAGGCTCACCAATGGGTGTGGAAAGTGGCTATAAACGTATAAAAGAATAGAACTCAAAACCACAACCATTGAGGTGCTGGGAAAACCGGACAGCCACGTGCACCAGAATGAAACTAGACCATATTTACACCATCCACAAAAAAGAACTAAAAATGGATTAAAGACTTGAATGTAACACCTCAAGCCATAAAATTCCTGGGAGAAAATATAGGCAGTAAGTTCCTTGCCATCAGTTTTAGCAATGTGTTCCCGGATCCGACCCCAAATGCAAGGGAAACAAAAGCAAAAGTAAACAAATGAGGCTACATCAAACCACAAAGCTTTTGCACAGCAAAGGAAACCATCCATCAAAATGAAAAGACAACCTACTGAATGGAAGAAGACATTTTGGTGGTGATCACTGTGCACTGCATACAGATGTGCACTTGGAAGGTATATAATATTACATGCCAGTTTTACCTCAAAAAAAAAAAAAAAGCCACAACCATTGAAACGATCACTAAGTCACTAGTCTTTCTACACAGAATAGGGTCCATGTACCAGCAGAATAACTATCAATTACCAGGGAGCTTGTACAAAGGCTGAATTTCAGGCCCCATCAGAGATGTAATGGATTAAATCTTTCATTTTAATGGATCACCAGGTAACTCATGTGCTCACTAAATTTTGAGAACCATGGTGCACTATTCAGTGGGCCAAAAAGCTATTTGGTGCAAACTTGGGGCTGGGGGAGGGGGAAATAGCTATTCAAGGAGCCATTCAAGAAAAATAAATGTGGACAGTGTTCTAGTTGGTAAAGATTCTAGGAGGCAAAAATAATTAAGACAGTCACAGAGATCACATAAAACCGAAGTGGTGAGTGCCTGACATTTGATTTCAAATGGTAGAAGAAGACCAAGAAGCAAACCTCACTTATGCTAGGCAATTCCAGTGCCCAAAGCATAACAGTAGAACAAGCTCTCTGAGTTTTTCAGTTCTCAGCATAGATATTTTGGTTTTTCTATCACTGTACTATTGGGAGAGATTTTGTTGTTGTTATTTTTTTTTCAAATAAGATTCTTCATCTAATGCTGTCCCTCCCACTTCTGGGGCTTTAGGGATGTAAATTCAAATTATCTCCAATTCTCGGACTACTAAATTACAAAAGCTCACAGTGGAAGGCCCCACTGGGAGTCGAACCCAGGATCTCCTGTTTACTAGACAGGCGCTTTGACCAGCTAAGCCACGGAGCCCACACCAGAATGTGGCTCGCTTGCATATAATTTGAGGGTGACTTCACTGTTCCATCTGACTTGCTGTGGTTCCCAAGAATTTTTGACCACCAGAAGTGCATCCAGACTAATTCTCAGGATTATTATCGTTTTTTTTTTTAATTCTCAGGACTTTGATCAAGTTTTCTTACTTTCTCCTGAAAGGTGCCCAGCAGTTATACACTGTGCAGGGAAGAGAGACTGCCTCAGCCCCCGGAACCCTTGCAACAGGCAGCCAGACCATTGTCCTTCCAGGAGCGTTTACAGCTCCACACGGAAGATGGATTCAGCTTCAAATCTGCAATAGGGAGACAATGGTGCTTCTCAGCTACGTGGGCTCAAGCGATGCGGATTGCCCTGAGACTTCCCTGAAATGACATGTAAATCACTTGGCAAAATGCAGTTTTCTTCTTTTTGTCCCGAAGCGGTTGCTTTTTAATCCCACGTGAAACTGACCATCTTCTGTATTTTCGGAGACTGGTAATTTGCTGTAGCAAAGGAGATGCATTAAAAATACACAGCGCTTCTAAAATTCCACACCTGAAACTAATGTTACATTGTCTGTTAACTACCTGAAATTTAAATACAAACTTGGAAAAAAGTTGTTTAAAAAAGAAATTATATATAAATATCAACACACATTAAAACTTCACTGGTATATTAGCATCCTTACATTTTTCCCACCAAGCAATATTGGATAGATGTCTTCTTACTCTCACCTTTTTCCTGATATTGATATTAAAACTAATAATTATCCCTTTCTTTCTGAAAAACAAGTACTAAAAATGATCTGGAAAAGGCACACATTCTCATTCCAAGAGACTGGAACTGGACAAACCCTTTAGATGATCTCGTCTATCCTTGAGACAAACGTTGGAGGAGTGTATTGTAACAAACACCAATTGAACACACATATCTATAATAAAATTCCACAAACTTCTATAAAAAATACACAGTGCTTTGTCGGGAGCAGCCTCGCTGGGCTGTCGCTGCTTGCTGCCCCCCACACCCCCTTGCCCCTGCCCCCTCCACCCTCTCCGTTTCCCCTTCCACACACCCCCACCCTGACCCCCAAGCCAGTGTAGCTGAAGAGGCACAAGATCAGTAAGGGCGACATCCAGTCCTGGTCCTGCAAAGATGAAGCTAAGCTGAAAAATTTGCAGCCCTTCCTGGGGGAGAAAAGTGCAAATAAAACAGAAAAGAGTGACCCCAGGGAAGCAGAGCAAAGTGATTGACCGAGAAACCAAGGGTTGAGACTGAAAATCAGGAGCGTCCAGAGTCAGATGAAGCAGGAGGGGGCCAAGACAAATCTGAGGATCCCCGACCCACATGGAGTCTCAGCACTGTTCCCTGTTATCCTGATGCTTGAAGAGTGCAATCAACCACTTGCAAATGTAAATAACAGCCTATAAATACAGATATAATAATCAGGAAATTCCACCACCCCCCCCCCCCCGCCTCATATGTAGAGAAATGTAAATGCTTTTGACACCGGTGGAATCAAGTGCTCGTTGTCTTCCTGTACAACCAGGAACTAGTGGATCTGGGGGTTAAGAGAGGCTTTGTCTTGCGTGTGAACCGTGCACTGCGCCGTTCACTGGGGTCGGCATCAGGAGAGATGAGGGTTCAGCCAATTCTTCTCCAGGTTATTCCTTGGACCACGTAAGATCATTTAGGAAGACACGTATTTTTTAAAAAGGACAAGAGCAAGCCAGCCAGTAGTTGAATCTGGAAAGCTTGGGTTGATTTTTAGATGACATACCCACTGTGTCACTGAACCTCATCCAGGAAATACCTTCAAAACGCCTTTTTCATTAGAAACCTTCAGTTGAGTCCAGGAAGAAGTGACTGGCTTTGAGATGGAGACAGACACGAGATGCTCAAATGTATGATTCCAAGACTCAGACCAATTCGCTTTAGGCTGTTTCCAAAATCCACATTCATTTATTTCTTTCGTAACAAAAACAATCTGTGTTACCCTTTAGAACATTTTTACGTGTGATAGGACGGGTGTAGTTCCCTGAAGGTCTTTTTGCTTGTCTATATACTTTTGTGTTTGTCTACTTCTGAGCCTGTGAAATATCATTCTGCAGTTGGTTGATCTCTGTACTTCCACCTAAATTCCGTTTCTCATATCCTTGAGAATGTGGATGAATCCTTAATTCAGACCTACGGTTTTTAATTCCTAATGGTAACTCTCAAGTAGAGTTATTTATTTTGTTGGTATTCTATTAATTTAAACAGATCAAATACTGCAAACAGATAGCATCTATGTTATTCCAACTATCGTTCAAGAAATTAAACAAGAAATAGAGCTAGCACGCAAAAAATTGTAGCAGAGGAGAGAGAAATAGCATATTTTTCAGTGGACTACGACGTGTGGGAGAAAACATGTTTTTTAATATGGTAAATTAAATAACAATTCAATATCATGGTGTTCTATCCTTTGTGTTTATCTTTAAAACTCTACTGCAAACAGAGAGGCCCAGAAATTACATTAGTATCCTTCCCTCAGTGCATTCCTGCATATAATGGACACCAAAGACATTCAAATATTTATAGCTGGTGAATAACATCAAAAATTTTTAGATGCACAGAAAAAATAAATAAGAACCCTCAATAGAAACCTTCAACATTCCAGCCTACACTGAAAGTAGTCATATTTAATGTTTTTTTCGGAAGTTTCTTGAACTATAGATCTCACTTGTACAGAACTGCCTTGACTGATTGAAATTAACTACTCGAGTTTTATAATGAATGATAATCGCAAGTAGAGAAACTGCTTCTAATAAAAATACACAAAAGAAAGAATGCCTAATACATAAAGGGAAAATGCAGTTGCTTAAGAGATCCTGATGTTATTACATACAAAAAGCAAATAAATTGAAAAGAGAGGTTAAGCAGTTGATAAATCATGTTCATTCTTGAGTATTATCGCAGTAGCTCAATGGAAAAAGATTGGCAGGAGGTGTGAGTATAAGTGTATTTTAACTATTTGAAATTCAGTGATGTTTTACAAACATTCCATCCTCCTTTTCAATTTGTTCTTCCTTTCTACATAAATTGGAGTATTGAAATAAGGCACTGTGTTTTCTTCTGTTGTACATTTTTACAAACTATGCTATCCTTCTGAGGATGTGGGAACTCTCTTTATGAGATTATGGGTCTTCTTGGTCTGGGCCTCTGTTGAGCCTCCACGGGCAACCCTGTTCTTCCAAAATTCATCTTTCTCACTACAGCATCTGAAGTTCAAGTGGCCTCCACTTTGGAAGTTGTACTTCTACCACATTGATTAAAGCCTCCGCAGTCTTTCCTAGACTTTCATTCTAAAAGGCCAATTTTCCCCTTCCAGTGAAAAGTGCCCTGCCGACTCTCGCCTCTCCACAATTTAACTTTATTTCTGTAATATGGATGTCTTGAAACAAAGCACGTTTTGGAACATGACATGTGCTGAACTACCTGTAAGGACTCCCTCACGTCTTTGGCTACTGTTACGGTAAAAAAAAGCATGACCTTACAAAAAAGAAAAATGCTTGCCACTACTTATTTTAAAACAGTGTGGCAGATAAAGGCATGAAAAAGGAAAAAAAGAAACAAGGTAAGAATTTTAACTTATTTCACTTAGCATAATACCCTCTAGGTCCATCCATGTTGCAAATGGTAATATTTCATTCATTTTTTATGACCGAGTAATATTCTAGTGTGTGTGTGCGTGCGTGCACGTGTAGTATCTTCTTTATCAATTCATCTATCAAAGGACACAGGTTGCTTCCATATCTTGGCTATTGTAAATAATGCTGCGATAAACTTAGGTGTGCATATATCTTCTCAAATTAGTGCATTCATTTCATTTGGGTAAGTATGTAGCAGTGGAATTACTGGATCATAGGGTAATTCTATTTTTTAATTTTTTGAGGAACCACCATACTGTTTCCCACAGTGGCTGCACTGATTTAAATTCCCACCAACAGTGTATGAGGGTTCTCTTTTCTCCATATTCTCACCAACACTTGTTGTTGCTTATCTTTTTGACACGAGCCATTTTCACCGGTGTGAGGTGATATCTCACTGTGGTTTTGATTTGCATTTCCAGGATGACTGGTGATGTTGGGCATCTATCTCTTCCTGTGTCTGTTGGCCATCTATATGTCTTCTTTGGAGAAATGTCTACTCAGGTTATATATAGGATTTTCTACACAGAAAATCATGTTATTTGTGAACAGAGAGAGCTTTATTTCTTCCATTTCAATCTGCACATTTTGTTTTATTGTAGTAGCTAAGATCTCTAAGTCTTTCCTTGACCAGGAAAAGTGAGAAAGAGGACTTTTTGCTTTGATTTAAATCTTAGAAGGAAGCATTCAGTCTTTCACCATTAAGTATGACGTTGGTTGTAACTTTTTCTTTCCTTTTTTTTTGTAGATATCCTTTATTTGATTAAAGAACCAAAGCTCCCTTCTATTCCTAGTTTGCTGTGAATTTTTATCATGAATGGATGTGGAATTTTACTAAATGCTTTTTCTGCCTCTATTGATACGATCATATTGTTTTTTGTATTTAGTTAGCTTATTAATATGTTGAATTAAAAAAATATGGTGAATTGCCCTGATTGATTTTTGAATGTTAAAACAAACCGGGATAAACTTCATGTAGTAATAATGTATTATCCTTTTTATATATTTCTGAGTTTGATTTGCCAATATTTATTTAGGGATTTTTTGTGCCTATATTTAAGAGAGATGTTGGTCTATAGTGTTCTTTTAACGGCTTTGTCTCATTTTGGTATGCATATTTTAATATATATCCTAGAGGTAAATAAGTCCGTTTCTATCTGGGACCATTGGAGAGTTAACCAAATATACTGGTTCAACACTAAGTGGAAATTTCCCACAGACAGACAGTGTTTCTATCACTCAGTGGCTCATGGCTGAACGGGTGTGGACACGTGATGTGTAATGGATATGCCTTCATCTCAGACTGGATGTTCTCAAATTCTGTCTCCTCCTGTGTCGATCCGCTGTTACTGCATAAGAAATCACCCCAAATATCACCAACATAAAACATAGTTATTTATTCCCAAGAGCCTACTGGTTGGCTCTGGGTCACTTGATGTAGGTTGGACTCAACTGGATAAATCTGATCTCAGCTGGGCTTGCTGAAACATCTGAGGATCATTTGATAAAGACTCAGACTGGGGTAGAGGGAGAGTGGATTCTGTTCCACGTGAGTCTCATCCTCCTCATGGAGCTAGCAGACTGGCTAAGGCATGTTCTTCTGCCTATGGGAGCACAAAGAAACAAGCCCAACAGCACAAACATTTGGTTATGTCAAAGCGGCTAACTTTCTATAGTTAAGGCAAGGCATATAAACAACCTCAAGACTCTTTCAAGAGGTCTGCAAGTTCTAAACTAATTTCATAGTAATACTAGATATTGATGATGGGCTTGATAGTGATCTTAATAAATGCGTTTGTTGATCTTGTGAATTGAAATGTGCAGTAGTTTCAGGACAAGGGGCAAAGGAGGAGTTAATGTAGACTGCTGCTAAATTCAAGGATAGTATCCATGAAATATAAATGCACTTTTTAGTACCACAATGTCATCTCAAGAAGGGATTCTTTTTTTTTTAACTATGTATGTACTGTGTATCCCAGAGCCTTGAAAAGCATCTGGAGTATAGTAAGCTCTCAATAAATATGGGTAGAAAAACAACAAATGTTGACCAGACTAAGACTGTTCCAGGAGAATGGAAATGGAGAAGTCATAGTACTCATTAAGACTTTCAAGGTTGTGTATGTGAGATGCAGATAGTTCATTTGTTTCACACATCCTCCCTGGGCCAAGTTCACAGGAGTTAATTCTTAGTCATAATAACAATTGTTACCTAATTTTGGTCTTCTTTTCTCACCTTGATTCTAGTAAGAGCTCTTAGGAGACTAGGTTGTCTTCAGGTTCCATGGTGTAGTGGTTAGCACATCTGCCTTACACGCAGAAGATCCTGGGTTCGATTCCCAGTGGAACCACAAGGTTACCTTTGGCTTCTGCTCAAAAGAAATTTGGGGAGTTTTCCTTTTCCCTCCAGATACTGAGATAACCTAGGGCCCAGTGGGTTGCGTCCTCAGTTTCCCCTTCTGGACACTCACTTGACTGGGCACGCGGTGTGGGGCCACGCTGGCTTTCACTATCAGAGGATTTCTCTGCTTTTCTTGATGGCCAGGGAGAAAACAAGTTACAAGCAAGGCCTGATCAACAACAAATATGGATACTTTAAAATAGTACACAGCCAGGGCCTGATTGAAAAGATTATTTTAATTCTGTGGTAGTTACAATATTAAGGACTTATAATTGCAGAAACAGCATCTACTTTGGCAATTTTAAGCAGTAGAGGTGGAGAAATGTAGTTAAAGGAAACCCCACGTGTTTGATCTCAGAAGCTGGAAGACTCCAGTTTTCATGTAATTAGACATGTGCGGTTTCCCACAGAACCAGATTTTAAGGAGGGTAGATCAGACATTCTTTTGTGGTTTTGTAAGGAAACACGAACATTCACATGCTTGTGGACAGAAAGTTGCTACAGTACCGATGTGAGAAAATTTGACACTATTAAATAAAATGGAAAGCACACTTTTTTTTTTTAAAGCACTATGTAATTTTTAAATGTCTCATAATTTGGGTAGTGATTTAAAACCTGAGGGTAGTAATAATCGCTCAGATCTGAATTTCCCAACATATTAAAACACACGCACACAACAATAAAACCATACCTTCTCCCAGACTAGAAGAGAGAACACTACAAACTTCAGGTTACTTGTCGGGAGAACTAGAAACATCCAATCCAAGCAGACCTATCTTTCGGGAGCTCCCAAAGGCAAGTCTCTGCAGAGATTGAAAGAAGGTCCAGAAATCCATCTAGAAGTAAGAAAATGGCAACTGAGATCTTAAGAATCAGGTAAAATTCCCCTCCTCTCAAATAGAAATTCCACTCTGAGTGAGAAAACATGAAAAGGGCTCCTGGTAGATCAAAGCACCGTTTACAGGGAAGGAATGTGAACGTTAGCCAGAAATAAGGCAGTAGCCACACAAAGGAAGGACCTATGAGTGAAAAGAAAACAGGAGGGAGAAGCTCCCTTTGGAGATTGGTTGGTAAAGGAAAAACAAAGAAGGGGATTCAAAATCCTGCAAGACCAAAGGAGACAAAACTCCGAAGACACAGCAACTTCTCCCCTTGGGCCCCTACTCCCTCTCCCAAAGACATCTATTAAAGTTACTGTATTTTTATGTAGGGATAGAAGAGGTTGGTCTTGAACAAGGAATTGTGTAAATTATCCTAAATCTCTTCACACAATATCTGAATAAACTTTATACAAATCAAGTATAAGAAAACACAAAATCAAAATATTTTAGCTGTTGAAAATTCTTCCCAAAATGAAAAAGCAGAAGAAAAATTTAACACAGCTCCCGTTTGAATGAGACATTTTCCTTGTTTTTTGCATTTCAAAAGCAATTTTAATGAAAATATATGAAAACAAATGTACAAATTTGTATCATGACATTACTGAGTATTAATAACTATAATTTTATACTGAAGAAAATAATCCTTTAAAAATAACACAAAGTTTATTTTCTGAAAATCAAAAACGACTTGTGCATAAAAAAATAATATTATAAAAAACTATATTCTAAAAGTATAACCTAGTTTAAAAGTATAGTATTCACCTAGTTAACCTAGTTTCAAAGTGTAGTGTTTCTCAGGAACAAACTCATTTGGATTATACTATTTTCATGTATATATCATTTCCCAATAATGTGAAGTGGCTATAAGTATTATTCATATAATAAGTATTGAGTAAAGAGCCATTTTAACTTAAGCCATTATTTTCATATAAGAAATATTCATGACATACAATAATTTCCTTTTTTTAACACTTAAAGAAAATTTTACATTATCACTTTAAGATTTCATAGAATCTCATTTACTGAAGGAAAAGATAAGGTGCACCAATAAACTAAAGTGAACATAAATAACATTATATACTTGTTAAATATATGTTGCATTTAGTAATTAAGAAAATCTCACTTTGTGATCCTTTTATTTATTTCACCTTTTTCCTCTTTTTCTTTGATTTTTATTTTTTTAATTTAAATTCAGTTAGTTAACATATAGTGTATTATTAGTTTCAGAGGTAGAGGTCTGTGATTCATCAGTCTTATATGATACCCAGTGCTCATTACGTCACATTCCCTCCTTAATGCCCATCCCCCATCCCCCCACCCCCCTCCCCTCCAGCAACTCTCAGTTTGTTTCCTATGGTTAAGAGTCTCTTATGGTTTCTCTCCCTCTCTGATTCCATCTTATTTTATTTTCCCCTCCCTTCCCTATGATCTTCTGTTTTGTTTCTTAAGTTACACATGTAAGTGAAATCATATGATAACTGGCTTTCTCTGACTGACTTATTTCACTTAGCATAATACCCTCTAGGTCCATCCATGTTGTTGCAAGAGACATTTTCAAACAAACATTTTTGGATTAAAAAAAAAATCACAGATTAGAAATTCAAAAAATTAAAACAAATGGACAAAAATGGGAAGACATGAAATGAAAGTTGGTTGAATGTAGAAAAAAATGCAAGAAAAAAAGAAAAATCACATCAGAAATGAAGACTACATTACAAGGCGCCCAAGGGAGAATAAATTTACAACACAAATGTTTGGTAATGGGAATTGAAGAAAGAGAACCCGCTGAGAAAATGAAAAGGAGAGAAAGAAAGAAGTAAAATGGGTCAGATAAAGATGATTTAAATAAAAAGCAGGCAAAGAAATGCCAATATATGAGTAATTGGAGTTTCTGAGAGAAAGAAAAATGGTCAATAAAATATAAATAATAATTAAATCTATAATCCCAGAAGTTTCTATAAATAGAAGAAGCCTAGCATCAGACTTCTGAAGAGCAATATAAAAAAAATTAGATTAGCATGAAAAAAATAGAAATAGAAGAGTGAAGCAAGAATTCTATATCTAGCCAAGCTGAGACCTTCAAGAATCAAGACTATAGAAGAGAGTTTTAAATATGCCCATAGGGGACTCTTCTTGCAGAGTATACGATAGGATGGGTTCATTTAGTTAAGAAATAAAGAAACTTCATTGGGTGAACATTTAATATATTTAATTGTAGATCTTCGACTAAAATAAATGCAAGGGCAGAGGTGGGAGCATAATTTTAAATGTTTCTATTCTGGCACAAAATAAATAATGCATGTAAAAATAGGAAAAGGAGGGAAAGGAAAGAGGAAACAAAATAAATGTACAGACCACCACATAGACAGTGAGCAAGAGTGAATGGCCAACAACAACAACAACAATAAAACTGGGGAAAAAACAAGTTAGATAAGGTAAATAAATGGGGAAACAGGAGGATTAAGGTAACTGCTAGGACAAAAATTCAAACCATGCTAGATGTCACAAGAAACTTTTTAAATGAGAAAAGAAATACCAAAAAAGAAATACAAGAAATACACATTATAATGATAAAATATGACAGAGTTAAGAACAAATGTATCAATCATATCATTAGATATTAATGGGCTTAAGTCATATGTTAAAATGTTTTCAAATTGGCTCGCAGAGCAAAATGTAACAATATACTGTTAAGATGTACATCTAAAGCAGAATTGTTCAGAGAGAAGAAAATAAAGAAATGGGCTACACCACATCAAAAACTAATGGAGTACTGTATGGTGACTAACACAACATCATAATAAAAAAATACGTTCATTTAAAAAAAAAGAAAAGAAATGGGTGAAGATACACCAGGAGGAAACCATAAAAAAGCAGGGTTCATGATCTTGACGTGATAATTTTTGAATTCAAGGCCCCCCCCAATTAAACATGACAAAAGAGATCAGTTTTGAAGGTTAAAGGCTATGAATCCAATAAAGTCAGAACACTTACATATATAGTTGCGTACTAAAGAATGTACTAACTACATTTATAAAATAAAAATTACGGAAGATACAAGAAATAGCTTTAAAAGCAGGAATCATAAAGACTTTAAAAGGGCACCTTCAGCACAAGATAGGCGAAGTGAACCTAAAATAAGAAAGGATATAAAGAACCAGGGCAGCATAGTCAAGAAGGTAGACTTTTTGGAACCTCGTATAGAGACTATGCATTTTTCCCCGGGGAACACTGACAAACATGGTGACGCGGCATGTCCCAAAGGGGGCGTCAATGCAGAGGAGGGCCATTAAGCAGAACAGTTACAGCCCCCACTCCGGTCCTACCCCGGGCCGCTTTACAGGATCAGCCGGGCCCTTGAGGGGTCTTCTGCCACGTGGAAGCTCTGCTTAACTGTGCGCTAACACGAAGCAGACACTGGGCTCTGCCCCCAGTTCCTGGCACAGGGCTCCTGAAGCCCTTGTCACTTCCCGGGGGACGGGAGTGTCTTTTGTTCCAATGAGGCGACTCCGGGTGGGCTCCTGGCGGTGGGGGTGGGAGGGGTCATGGGAAAGACCAAGCCATGCCCGGAAGCTGGGAATTCTCCGTCCCACCCTCCATTCGCTTGAGAAGGGCGAAGGGCTAGAAATGGAATTAATGATCGTGCCGACCTGATCGCGAAGCATTTATAAGATCCCCAAGGTGGGGGTTCAGAGCGCTTCCAGGCTGGTGAAGGGGCGGAGGTGTGGGAGCGGCGCCCCAGGGCGGGGCGTGGAGACCCCGTGCCTTTCCCACACACCCGATCCCGCCCGCCCTTTACATCTGGGTGTTCATCTGCCTCCTTTATCACATCCTTTAATAAACTGGTTCGCTTGAGTTCTGTGAGCTGCTCTAGCAAATTAAGAGAACCAGAGGAGGGGGCCATGGGAACGTGGGATTTTAGACAAATCGGACAAAAGTTGGGGACGACCTGGAGTCCTTTGATTGGCACCTCAGTGCGCGGGGAGTGGTGTGGGACTGAGCGCTTAACCCGTGGGATCTGAACTATCTCCAGGTAGACAGTGTCAGAATTGAGTGAAATCGCGAGACATCCACTCGGTGTGCCAGAGAACTCCTTGTTGTGGGGAAGACCTCCACACATTCGGGGACCAGAAGCATCAGAAGGGGGGGTGTTTGGTATGAGGGGTAAAAGAGACCCGCAGGGGAAAGACTCACGGTAAGGAAGAATGGGCTTTCTTTACACAGAAATGAACAGTGACTGCGGGAAGTTGGGCTTAGCTTCCCAGCATTGCCGGAATCCCTGATTCTCTTCGAGGTGCTTCTCTCTTTTCCCGTTAATAAAACAGATCGGAGATAGTGGGAGCTAGGTTTATCTGCTGACAAATACAGAATAAAATAAACCCTGGGTCGTTGGATTATAGTTGGAGACAACCCTGTGAAATCATGGTTCTATCTATAGATAGCTAGATATCAATATTGAAATAGACATAGATATGCACGTGTACGTGTGTGCAGATTTCTTGTCTCCATCGGTGAGAGGGCCTGGGGGCAATGAGCTTATCCAGAACCTAGAACTTGATCTCTAAAAATCGTTCCCTGGTAAGAGCATCCGGAGCTCCTTTGAAAAATAGCTGATCTCAAGATTGGGGCCCCCAAAATTACAATATAAATGCGGGGCTTTTTCTTGTCCCCCAAATTAAGAACTCCCTAAAAAACTATGATACATGTCAGGAAGACACAGAAGTTAGTTTGAAGGGTCCACATCGGCCAGATTTGTAACAATCTGAGCATCAAAATACATGATTAGTGATTATAATTCTTTGAGCAGGAATCTGTGAGTTCATTTGAGATAGACAGACAGACAGACAGACAGATGGCTGAGAAGGGGAAGCTCTTCCTTATAATGGAATTTCAAACAATCCATGTAAAAAGAAAAATAGACTTTTTACATTGTTGATTTGAAATGATTGCAGGAACAATTGATTCATACTAGAATTATGAATGGATGCCAAACTAGTAGGTACAACTTTGAGGAAGATGAAGCTATTTACATAGTTCTCAAAGACTCTCTACAAATTTCTTTTTAAAATACTGATGTTTTTATAACGATAAATTATACATAACATAAAATGGATCATTTTAACAATTTTAAGTGTACAGTTCAGTGGAGTCAAGCACCTTCCCGTTGCTGTGCACCCATCACCAGCATCCACCTCCAGAACGCTTTCATCTTCTCCGACCAAAACTCTTACCCATGAAACACTAACTCCCATGCTCCTCCTCTCCACCCCCAGCACCCAGCTCTCTGCTCTCTCTCCCTGTGATTTTTACGATGCTAGGTACCTCATATAAATGGAATCATCCACTATTTTCTTTTAGTGACTTGTTTATTTTATGCATAATGCCTTCAGGTTTCATCTATGTCATAGCAGGTGTCAGAATGTCCTTCCTTGCTGGGGCTGAATAATATTCCATTGTATGTCTATAACACCTTCCGCTTATCCATTCATCCGTCAATGGGTACATGGGTGGCTTTGTGGTTCTGGCTATTGTGAATAAAGCTGCTGTTAAAATAACTGTACAATATCTGTTTGAGTCCCTCCTTTGACCTCTTTTGGGTGGACATCCAGAAGTGGAATTGCTGAAGCATATGGCAATTTTATGGTCAATTTTTTGAGGAATCACTATATGGTTTTCCCCAGAGGCTGTACCATTTTATATTTCCACCAGTAATCCCTAAGGGTCCCAGTCTGTCTACATCCTCACCAACATTTGTTCTTTTCTGTTTGCTTTTTTTTTTTTTTTTTAAAATAAGAGCCATCCTAATGGGTCCACATATTACTTTAAAAATATGCATAGGATAGCCATATAGATTAATGGGACACAATAGAGACTTCAAAAATAGAGGTATACATATAAAATAAATTGACTTTTGACAGAGTCGTCGATATAATGGATGGAACAAGAACAGTCTTTAAAAAAAATAGTGCTGCAAGATCAGGATAGCCATATGGAAAAAAAATTAACTTTGATCTTTATTTCAGTATATGTAAAAGTTATAGTATATGTGAAAATTAGATGAAATTAGACTATATGCCTAAACAAAAGCCTAGTTTATGTAATTCTGAGAAAAAAAACATAGATCATCATGACCCTGGAGAATATCTTTGCATGAATTATAAAATACAAACATCTGATCAAATGTTCTCCATCAAAAGAAAGGAAATGAAAAGGCAAGTCACAGACTGTGAGAATATTCAGATACATAATTAAGAAAGGACATGTATCCAGAATATATAAATACTCTTACAACTTAGTACTAAATGACAAAACCCAAGAAAAACATTCTCAAAAGACTTGAACACACACTTCAAACAAGAAGATATATAAATAGCCAATAAGTATATGAAAAAATACTCATTATCAGTTATGGCAAATGCAAATTAACACCACAATGAGATAATACTTCAAATCCAGTAGACTGTCTAAAATTTAAAAGTCTGACAATATCAAATGTTGGAGAAGTTTGGAACAAATGGAACTCTCATAAAGTGTTGTTTGGAATGTAAAATGGCGGTACCATTTTGGAGAACATTTGGTGGTTTCTTATAAAGTCAAACATACATTGACCAAGAGACGCAGCAATTCCACTCCTAGGTATTTTACCCCAAAAGAAATGAAAACATATGTGATGGTTAACTTTATGTGTCAACATGGCTAGGCCACAGTATCCAGATATTTGGCCAAACATTAGTTTAGATGTTGCTGTGAAGATATTTTTCAGATGAGATTAACATTTAAACCAGTGGACTTTGGGGCACCTGGATGGCTCAGTAGGTTAAGCATCTGTTTTAGCTCAGGTCATGATCAAGCACCGAGTTGGGCTCCCTGCTCAGCGGGGATTCTGCTTCTCCCTCTCCCCCTGCTTGCACTCTCTCTCTCTCTGTCAAATAAATAAATAAATTAGTATTAAATAAATAAATATTAAATAAATAAAATCTAAAAAAAAAATAAACCAGTGGACTTTGAGTAAAGCAGATTACCCTTAGTATTGTGGGTGGGCCTCGTCCAATCAATTGAAGTCCTTAAAAGAAAAAAGACCTTCCTTTCCTGAGGAAGAGGGAATTCTGCCAGCAGACTGCCTTTTGACTGGAGCTACAACATCAGTTCTTTTCTGGGTCTCCACTCTGCTGACCTACCCTGCAGATGTGGATTTGCCAACCTTCACAATGGCCTGTGCCAATTCCTTAAAGTCTCTCCCTCTCTTTTTCTGGAGAACCCTGACTAATGCAACATATGTCCACACAAAGATTTGTTCCATTAATCTTCACAGCAGCGCTCTTCATAATAGCTAGAAGTGAAAATATCCATTTATATGTGAATGGAAAGCAAATGTACAGATGTATCTGTACAATGGAGTACAATTCCGCAATAAAATGGAATAAGCTACTGGTACATGAATGAATCTCAGAAGTATTGTGCTGTGCACAAGAAGCCAGGAACACAAGAGTATATAGTCTATGATTTATAAGATATTCCAGAAAACGCAGAACCATCATGACAGAAGGAAGACCTGTAGTTGGCTGGGGCTGGGATGAAGGTATAAATCACCGGAAGGGGTATGTATCAGTTTCCTATTGCGATTGTAACAAGTCACCACTAATTCAGTGGTTTATAACAAAATAAACTTACTATCTTACAGTTCTGGAGGTCAGTCTAAAATGGGTCAGCAGCACTGCATTCCTTCCAGAAGCTCTAGAGGGAAATTTGTTTCCTTGCTTTGTCCAACTTGTAGACGCTGCTGGTATTCTTTGGAGAATAGCCCCGCGTCTCTCCAACCTCTGCTTCTGGGTCACATCTTCTGTGACCTGGACTCTTCTCACAGACCCTGTGATTACATTGGACCCATTTCAGATAATTCGGGGTAATCACTTCCTTTTAAGATCCTTAACTGCATGTGCAAAGTCCCTTTTGCCATGAAAATAGCATATTTGTAGACTTCAGGAGTTAGGATGTGGACATCTTTGGGGGAGGGCATTATTCTTACTACCACAGAGCACGAAGGAACTTTTGGGGATCATGGAAATGGTCTCTACTTTGCCACGGTTGTTACTTGTGTATATAAATATATCAAATTCTATGCCAAAAATGGGTGCATTTTATTGCATGTAAATCGTCTCATAATAAAGCTGATTTTAAAATAGAAGAATCAGAATCTTATACAAAGCGTTTTGAGCTTCTGCTTTTTTCACATAACAATATATCCCCAGCATCTACCAGACACAGAATAACAGCTAATTATCACGTTCTAAAGAGTGGAGAGATTTAAAAAAAAATGTTAAATAATACATAATTTTCTTTTGGGGTTCTTTTAATGCTCATAGTTTCGGCAGAACGTACTTTGTTTGAACATTATGGAGGTCATCTTCTCCCGTGCTCTCAAGTTTCCCGAAGCCTCCCCCTGTGCACATTCCCTCCATCAATGACGCAAAAGGTTAGAACATTTCAGATTCAATTTCTGAATATGTCATCCCTTCGGAAAATAAGCTCTAACGTTAAAAAGCGACTTTTTCAGAAATTAAGCATCTAAATAAAGGCAGTGGCCCGTGCGGGGATCGAACCCGCGACCTTGGAGTTATTAGCACCACGCTCTAACCAGCTACCGAGAAAAAAACAAAAAACAAAAACAAAAACAAAAACAAGAAGCAACCTTTCTTAGTCTTTACTGAAAGTGTAATATAAGCCAAAATCATTTCAGCTTTTTTCCCAACACAAAACAGGAAATTCTCCAACTCTTCCTATCCCCCTCTTGCCTAACTGTGCCCGCTCTACTTTTGCTCAATTTCCTTTAAAAATACTGTCCACTTTAGCTTTCGTCGGTTACTTCTTAAAAAAAAAAAACAAGAACAAGACGCTAGGTCAAAACAGCCCTCACAAGAATTTCGGTTCAGCAGTGGTGTCCTCTGGGGAGGATCCTTGGGGACTTATGCTCAGAAACGGTAAAATAGGAACAGTCGTGGCCCGTACGGGGATCGAACCCGCGACCTTGGCGTTATTAGCACCACGCTCTAACCAACTGAGCTAACCGGCCAACTGCTGGCGAAGTTTCTCCAATTCCGAAGATGTAAACAAAAATCGAGGGCACCACCGGTTCTTCAAAGGGGGGGGGGGGTAGGGGAGAGGGGAGGGGCACCAAAACAAAAACCTAGAAAGATGAACAATTTTTTTTTTTTTAAATCCCACATCCTTCCTAGTTCGCGCTCCCCCACTGTGGATGATGGGAAAAGGAGAGAAGTTTGACATTTGGTTTGAGTGAACGAACCCTCTCGCGCACCTTCCTCAAATTCCAATTCTGACCCGAAAAGATTCTGACCAAAGTCGCCGAGCGGGGCTTCCTCTCTCCTATTTGTTACTGGCTCGTCTTTTTAAAATTGATTTCCAGGAATTCTTTAATCTGGACACAGATCATTTGCCAAATGTATGTAGTGTGCATGTTTTCCTTCAGTCTTTTCCTTGTCTTTCCACTCCTTAATGATTTTTAATGAGAAGTTTTCATTCTGATAATGTCAATTTATCCCTTTTTGTGTATCTTACGCTATTCTTTTCTCCCTAAGAAATACTTGCCTACTACAAGGTCATAAATAATTTTTCTGTTTTTTCTAGATATTTTATAGTTTTAGCTTTATGTTTAGATCTATGATGCACTTGTATTAATTTTTGAGTATGGTATGAGTAGGGGTGAGGTTACATTTTTCCCCCAAGCTCTGAAGCTCAGAGAATGCTGGGGAAGAGAAAACAGCCTAGCAGCACCCAACCCAGACCCATTCAGATGTCAGGTTGCGAAGAAGTTTGCAAAAGAGATTGAGAGAAGTTCTATAATTTATCCAACTGTTCTAGAATCATTTGTTTTAAAGACTTTTCTTCTTCCCTGATTAGCATTGGCATCTTTGTAGAAAAGTAATTGATCGTGTGTGTGTGTGTGTGTGTGTGTGTGTGTGTGTGTGTGTGTATTTACTTCTGGACTCTGTCCTGCCTCATTGATCTATTTGTCTACCTGTAATGCCCAAACCACATTGTCCTAATTATTGGAGCTTTATAGGAAATCTTTTGATGAGGTAGTACTAGTCCTCCACCTTTGTTCTTCTCTAGATTCAACATGAGAGATCTGTGTCATGTTGAGAGTATGGTCTACAGAGGGTGCGTAGACTAGGCATGTTCACAAGGCCCCTGGAGTTCTCACTTTGGGATAAGGTTATGCCTGCATCCGCACCAGAGCAGAGACCTCCAGAGCAGATCGCCCAGGAAAGAAGCCCTACTTGATCATGTTTAAGGGTGGAATTTGCATGAGACAGACCAGGGGTCTTCAGAGCACAGTGCTTCTACATTCCTCAGAACTGTTTATCCTCATTAGAATTCAAATATTTTCTACGCTATAGAGCATAACTGGTAAATGAAAGTAATAAGCAGGGGAATCACAAATTTACCAATCTTCCTGGTCCTGAGAAGTATTTTTGCAATCTTTGATCCAATTTTGCATTCTTTGAGCTTCTAGAAAAGAGAGTTCACATGAAAATTGATGAGGTTGTGAAACATGGAACCCATATGGGTGTGTTTGCTGGGATGGCACAAGTCCCTCTCTCAGGGAGTGGGCATTCTAGTACAGAGGAGTTGAACAAAAATGAAAATAAAACAAGGTCATTTCAGCTGGTGCTGGTGCCTGGGAAGTTCATAAAACAGGTAATGTGACAGGGAGTGACTGGGACCTGGGAGCAGTCAGGAAAGGCCTCTTGGAGGAGGTGACATTGGAGTTGAGCCTCCATGTTAAGAAGGAAGAAGTCACTTAAAGGTCATTAAAGGGGGCTCCTGGGTGGTTCAGTCGGTTAAGCATCTGCCTTCAGCTCAGGTCATGATCCCAGGGTCCTGGGATCAAGCCCCACCTCGGGCTCCCTGCTCAGCGGGGAGCCTGCTTCTCCCTCGGTTGCTCCCCCTGCTTGTGCTCTCTCTCTGTGTCAAATAAATAAATAAATAAAATCTTTAAAAAAATAAAGGTCATTAAAGGGCACAACCTCTGGGCAGAGGGAGCAGCTAATGTGAGGACCTGAGGTAGGAATTGGCTCTAGATGTTAAGTAATCAAAGAGGCTACGTGGTTGGCATGCAGGGTTGAGAGTAGTAGGAAGTGAGTTCAGAGAAGAGCTCAAAAGCCAAAGTATGTGTAGCCGCGGGAGGGAATTCAGACTTTATTCTGGTTGTAGCTGGAAGCGATCTGAGGGTTTTAAGCAGAAGAGTGACATGACCCAATTTACCTTTTGAAAGCATCACTGTGGTTGCCAGGTAGAGAATGGATAGTGGGGACCAAGTATGGGCCAGGGAGGCCAGGGAGGGAGAGCACCTCAGAATTTTTCCATCCTTTTGTAATAGAGACTGATGCAGGCGGACAGTGATGCTGTCAGCACAGCAATCTTGGGTGAAAACAGTGGGCTGCCTGGTCACCGGCAGCCAGCCTGGGGACTCAGGCCACCCCAGAGCCACGATGCACCCCACGACGTGCACCCGATAGTTCAGCCTGGCGCCGCAGGCCCCCTGCCAGGGCAGCTCCGAGAATGCTTGAGAACAGAGCCTCGCACCAAACCCAAATGCGTTCGGATGTCAAGTTGCAAAGAAGTGTGCAAAGGAGATGGAGGGAAGCTGCATCCGGCCAAGTGGAAGGAAAACCAAAAGTGTGTGAAGAGTTGAGGTTAGACCTCATCCTTTCATTTCCCAACAGGCACTGAGCGGCCCTGATGTGTCAGACCGTGGTGCCGGAGCTGAACACATAAAGGGAGGCACTGAGGCTAGGCCCCGGCAGGAGGGGCTACGGTTCAAGGTCAGTAAGCGGGACAGGGTAGCACCTGCGGAACAGGGCTGGGGTAGCTCTAGGCAGGAAGAAAAGAGTTCGTCCTCAGGGTTTGGAGTCAAGATAGGCAAGGAGGGACTTCCTCACTGGAGTGTGGCCTGTGGTTTCTCTCACCCCTTCTCTCATCCTGACTTGTCTTTACTTCTGCCCTTCCCAGCTCCCCAGAGACGCTGTCCCCCTGACTTGCTACTTCCTGCCCTCCCCAAACCCGGGGCGTCCCTATCAGGATGTCCGGGTAGCGTCTGGTGGTGGGAAGTGATGCTGAGTGAAGGCTTAGGAAGGAAGACCGAGAGAGAGAGAGAGAGAGAGAGAGAGAGAGAGAGAGAGAGAGAGAGAGAGAAGGAACTGTGAGAAGCAGGGGCGGCTCAGGGTCTGGGGTCTGAGCGGGGTCCGAGCAGGACTTGGGCCGGGGCACATTGTTCTGACATTTGGCATTGAAAATACCAATATTCCGGGGCGCCTGGGTGGCTCAGTCGGTTCAGCGACTGCCTTCGGCTCAGGTCATGATCCTGGAGTCCCGGGATCGAGTCCCACATCGGGCTCCCTGCTCGGCGGGGAGTCTGCTTCTCCCTCTGACCCTCTTCCCTCTCGTGCTCTCTATCTCTCATTCTCTCTCTCAAATAAATAAAATCTTAAAAAAAAAAATAAATAAATAAAATACCAATATTCCTTCCGCCGTGCGGGGGACACTGAGAAGACAGCTGAGTATGAACCAGGGAGCGAGGTCTCACGAGACACCTGATTTTCTGGTGCCTTGATCCCACACTTCCTGGTTTCCAGAACCGTGAGAAATGCCTAGCAGCGGGCCATGAGCCACCCCATCTACAGTGTGTCTTCTCACAGCAGCCGGAACAGACTGACAGAGAAGCTGACTCCTACCAAGACTGCTGTGTTTCTGAAAGTAGGAAAAAAATAAATTGATGTGAGATCGTTCCAGAATTCTAAGACACAAAGCAACTTTACGGAAGATACTTTAAACAATAAAAAAGGATAGCCATGAAATGATTAATAAAATGCTCTCTAAAAAATAAAGTAAAAGCTCTCTAAAAAATAAAGTAAAAATACCAGTATTCACAACGAGAATGATTCTCCACTTATATTTATCCAACTCTTGGTTACACAACACATGTTCAGTCAGGAGTGAGGACGTTTGTGGAAACAGGTGCTGAAGCCCACTTCCCGGAAATTTCCTCATTCAACACGAGCTGCTTTCTCCCGTCCCGTGACGACGTCCAGGACTGAGGTGGCCGTGCAGGGAGCGGCAAGGGTACGGGCCCCTCAGCCGCCCCTGCTCACCCGGCTCTCCTGGCTCTCCTTTGCCGGCCCGAGCCAGGTCTGCAGCTGCTGGAAGATGCTCTGCCAAGAGGTGCGGACAACCGTGAAGGTCAGACTCCAGCCTAGCAGAGGGCAGGTACATGCAAATCGATATGCAAATGACATGCTAATCACCCGAGCCTCTGCTCTCTTACCTGGCGCCCTAGGCGGAGGCTGCGGGAGTCTGAGGGCCTCTTGGGGGCCATGTCCATGCAGTGGGAGGCACCAGGGATGAGAAGGGCTGACTCCGAGGGTCCCGAGGCTTGTGTTACGCTCAGCACGTGCCAGGGGTCTGTGTCCCCTGGTAAGAAAGGGAAGAATGGTTGTTGCACCGGGGCTAGGTGGAGATCCAGGAGGCAGGATCTGATGGCAGGCTCACCATTAGTGAACAGCACCTGGGTGGCCCCCGGGGTCTGGCCACCATAGTAGGAGTTGGTCTGGGCCACCGCCTGCGCGATGGATGAGGTTGAGAGCCCGAACACCTGCTCACATAGCTCCAGCTGGGAGGGCAGCGCTGGGAGCTGGGAGAAAGGGCATCTGGGGTCCTCACAGGTGACATCTGTGGAGGGAGATATCTATCAGTGTGGAGCCTACAGCCCTCCCCTTTAATAATCATTTACAGAGCTTTCCCTGGTGATGACCAAAACTGCTCCATACCCTCCCTTCAGTAAGTTCACGGTCCCGTCAGAGAGACACCCCCGCCCTCAGATGGTGACCGCCCAGGAGGTCGTGTCTGTGATGGACAAGGCCGGGGGTAGAAGGAATCCCAGAGGAAGCATGACAGGCTCCAGGAAAGCATCCTGCCAGGGATAAAACCTTCAGGAATTAGGAAGAGTGAGCCAAGCAAAGACAGAAAAGAGAAAGCCCCATAAAGAGGGGAGACAGCATGTGTACTCAGCTAGAGAGACAAGGGGACATAGGAGCGTGAAGCACAAGCTGGACCACGTCTCCCTCGCTTAAAAATCCCTAGCTCCCCTGAGCCTTCAGCCTACATCTAACTCCCTTAGCCTTACACTCACTCATTCCTTTCTCCACCATTCATTGAGCACCTCCTGTATGCTCAGTTGCCTCATGAACCATATTGGGAGCCCAGTAGCAACTGAGATAGTCCCAGGCTCTGCGGTGACAGGGCTCAGTGCAGAGGGGGAGATGAGCAATAAGGTCTGTATGATGAGACTGTGGGAAGTGCTAGGGAGAAAAACGCAGAGCTGTGGAGGGGGCAGAAGGGGAGGCCAGGAGGCCGACTTAGCTCCAGCAATCAGGTAAGGCTTCCTGAGGAGGAGGCATCTTGTATTGAGACTTGAAGATGAGTGAACTGTGTGACGAGAGGAAGATGAGTAATCCAGGACAAGTGAACAGTATGGGCAAAGTTCCTGAGATGTCAGGAAAACTGGTATATTGGGGGGTCAAAATATGTAAAGTCTTGTAGTAATAATAATAATAATAATAATAATAATAATAATAGTAAGTACTTAAGGAGTACCTGCTATGTACCAGTGTTATTCTTAGCATGTGACATATATTACCTCCCTTAATCCTGGAAATAACCTTATGAGAGAAGCACTATTGTTATTCCCATTTTACAGATGTGGAAACTAAGGCACAGAGGGAGAGCTTAGGTTATTTGCCCAAGTTTGCACAAGATCACATAGCTATGAAACCGTGAAGTTAGAATCTGAACACTTTGCTTTAAACCATATCTTCATTGCCTTCAGGCGATGTGGAAAGGATCTGAACTCTGGGGTAGTGTACCCAGATTTAGCAAATAAAATTACAGGATGTCCAGTTACATTTGAATTTTAGACAAATAAACACTTTTTTAGTGTAAGTATGTCCCATGCAATACTTGGGACATGCACTAAAAAAAATGTCTGAAATTCAAAATGTAACTGGGCATCCCGTATTTTATTTGGCAACCCTACCCTAGGGTCACTGCGGAGCCATGGGTTTTGAGTAGAGAAGGGACAAGGTCGTATTTAGAAAGATCTCTCTCGACTCGGTGAGGAAATTGGATTGTATGGGTGAAAAGAAGGCCTGGAGACCAGAGAGGAGGCTGGGTCAGGGATGGAGGCAGGAGGGGCTGGGGGCCTCCACGGGGACAGCAGAGCTGGGAATAGAGAGGGGGTTGAGGTGAAGAGCGGGCAGGGCTCAGGGACGGACAGGCTGTGGGGACAAAGGGAAGGAGGCATGAGAAACACTGCCAGGGTTTCTAGACGGTAACTAGGGAGCCGGTAGGGCCCTTCCTGGGACAGGGACACGGACGAAGCGTAGATTGGAGGGATGATCACCCACGTGGAGGGCTGTGTATGAGAGAAGGTATGTGAGGGTGCCGGGCACAGGCACACTCTAGTGGAGTGTCTACCCTCCAGCCCCACCCCCACAGGCTAAACGAGGCCCAGGAGTCTGGCCAGTTGTCCAAGCGAAATGAAAACCAGTCCAGACCCCCATGAGACAGCTCGTCTGGGCACAGCACAGAATGTCTGTTTTGGGGGTGAGGGTGGGGCTGGTCACTCACAGAAGCCGAACTCTGTACAAGTCTGGTACAACCACTGCCGGTCACCCACACTGGACAGGTGGGGGTCTGTGACCTTCAGTTGTGCCACTGTCTCGGCTCGGGAAAAGCTTAGACACCTCTGGCCCAGGCTGTGCATGACAACCTAGGGGACAATACACATACATACATAAATTCCTCCTGTCCCCCCGGCAAGTCAGGACCCAGGGCCTGAAAGCATACATAGGTCCTTGCAAGTCAAAGGTCAGAAGTCAGAAGAGCTGCAGAGCTCTGGGAGTCAGGGGTCAGAGCGAGTGGGTGCATGGGTCCCTGTGGGTTACAGGTACTGGACAGCTGTGAGACCCTGCGCAAGTGATCATCTCTTGGGCCTGTTTCCTCATCTGTAAGTGGGGATAAAAATAGTGCCTGTCTCCTAGAACTATTGCGAGGATTCAATGAACTAATATATGTGAAGCCCTTCGTACAGCATTTGGTCCAGACAGGGCTGGAGAAGTAACAGCTGTTTGTAACTGCGGATGCCGGGGCTGGAATCCCCGGCTCCAGGGAGAACTCTGTCCGGAGGGCTACATTTCCTCCTTCCTTCTGTAAACGCTATTTGCTATGCTACGCATTTGCTACGCATTTGCTCTGCATTCTGTTGCAGGCCTGGGGAAATGGACAGAACAAGATGGGCAAAAGAGGTAACAGTCACAGTCGCTAACACCTGCAAACTCCGTGCTTCTCTTGACCGACTTCACTGCACCTCCCTGAGGGCCCAGAGGTGTCACCCCTATTTCACAGATGAGGAAACTACGGCTCAGAAGGGTTCACGCTGGCCCAAGGTCAAGCAGAGGAGCAGGAACCCCTGCCGGCTGGCCCCCCTCCCCCGCACCAAGCCGCGCGCCGGGCCGCTCACCTGCACTGCCCGCCGGAGCCCGTGGTAGGGCGCAGAGCGGCTGCCGTTGCTCCGGCCTTCGAGGAGGAGTCCGCAGAGCCGTTGCACGCTCAGGGGCACTCCCGCCTGCGCGTCATACTGCACCACGCCCCCCACCAGGGCCTGCAGCGCCCCCAGCAGCTCCGCCTGGTCCTCCGTGCGGCCCAGCGACGAGCAGGCGCCCAGCTCCGCCCGCAGCGCCGCGCGAGCCCCCCGGCCCGCGCGCAGGCGCCGCTCCACTTCCGCGAAGGCTGCGGACGCCGCCGCCAGGCACTGCGGGGAGCGAGGGACCGCGCTGCTGAAGACTCGGGCCTGGGCCTCGCCTTTCCTTGCCCAGGACCCGCGTCGTTCCCGAGCGCTCCACTTTCTGGGAGCGGCCGTCTCCCCGGGCCCGCCCCGCTGAGCCTCTCCCTCCTGGTAGGGTCTCCTCCCAAACCCCCCGCCCCCCGCGGAGCCTCACCCCCCCCGCCGGGTCGCCCCCCCCCCCGCTGAGCCTCTCCCTCCTGGTAGGCTCGCCCCCCAGGCCCGCCCGCATCAGCCCCGCCCCTGCTAGGACGCCCCGCTTTTTCGGTGCCCGCCCCATCTCTGCGTTCCCGCGTTCTAAAGTCCACCCACCTTCCGGGTCTCCGACCTCCCTCAGACCCCGCCCCCTTGCAAGCGTCACCCTCTGGCCCCCACCTTCCAAGACCTCCTGTCCCCCTACCCCCTCGGACTGGCCCCATCTCCTACCTCCGGAGACCCGCCGACAGCCGTGCTCCTTAGGCTTCTGGACACCACCTGCAGTGGGGCGGCAGGAGAAGGAATCAGGGGGCTCCCCGCGCTGAGGACCCCTCCCGCACCCGCCGCCCGCCGCGCTGACCTCGTTATACTCGGAGAAATCCAGCACGGCCCGCACCGGAGCGGAGGAGGCGACAGAGGCGAAAATGAGGTGGGGGAACTGAGGGAGGACAGCCGTCAGCCTGCGGGCGGGGGGACCCGGGACCCCACACTTCCCGCTCCCGTGTCGCTCCCGCCTACCCTGCCCTCTACTCGCGGACTCTGGTGAAGACAGCTCTTGGACAGCTCTTCTGGGGGGAGGGGAGGGTGCGGGGGGGACGAGGGGGGACGGGGTACACCTGTCCTCTGAGATGGGCCCCCCCCCCCCAGCCCGCCGCGAGGGTCCCGGGGACCTTCAGCCTGGCCCAGGCAGCCAGGGAGCCGGCGTACGAGCCTCCGAAGCAGATCCAGGGGCTGGAGGTGGAGACGTTGAAGAGGCGGGCGAGTGCCAGGCGGGCAGAGGCCACGTCCGCCAGCCTGGGGGGCCGAGGGGAGGCTCGGTGGGCCCTCCTGGCCAGGAGTCCCTGGAGATTCCCTCCCTGCGCGGGCGGGGACCCAGAGACGTGACGGGGGGAGTCTGGCTCTTCTCACGGGGTCGGTGTGAGGGCTCCCCGCGCCCCGCGTCCATCTCAGCAAGTGCTCACCTGCGCCAGGGGAGGCCCCTCCAGAAGGCCTCCACCCTCCTTCCTCCCGGCAACACGCGGGAGGAAAAATCTCTGAGGCATTTTAAGCGGAAAGCTGACAAGTACCGCGAAGGGCTGGGGGCAGAAAAGGAGAGCTACTTGGAGAGGAGGGGCCCTAGGCTGGGGGCGGGGCAGAAGCCACCGGAGGAAAAACAGACACAATTACAAAGAGAGACGTTGGGGTGCGTCTAGCATCCCTTTTCCATCCCAAGTGTTTTCTTTCTTCCCGGACTTTCTGAAACGGTTAGCGCCATCCTCCTGCAGCTAGAAACCGGTTTAGCTTGTGAAAGATGGAGAGACAGAGAGAAAGAAGCACAGAGGCAAAGAGCTAGAGGTGGAGATGGGGAGGGAGACAAGAGGGAGGCAGAGAGCCGCCCGGTGGGAGAGGGAGAGCTCAGTCCTGCGCGGAACGGCGGAGCAGGTGAAGGACCCCCGGGGACCAGAGGGGCTGTTAACCGGGGGGGGGGGGGAAGGGGGGGAGGGAAGGAGCCCTACAAATATGTGGGGGAGACCCAGTCCCTGCAGAGGGAAGTTGAAAGGCTCCAGGCAGCCCTGCGCTCGGAAGTCTGGGCAACAGCAGGGATCTCTGTGTAGCTGGAGGCCAGGGAGTGTGGGAAAGTGGAGGTCGAGGGTTCGCTGCGGACCCAGAGCCCAAGGGCCCCGTGTCCTCTAAGTGAGGTGAGAGGCATGTGAGAGACGTGAGCGAGGGGGGTGGTGAGCTGGTGTGTGCTCAGCCCACCCCTCGGCTGCATCTGTACAGTAACTGAAGGGCTGGGGGGCAGAAGACCAGTGGGTGGGGAGGCTGTGTCCTCCAGGGACCAGACGTGGGGGTCTGGACCAGCAGGCTGCCGTGAGACAGAAAGAGGTGCAAATATAGCCTGAGAGGAAGAAAAGGGGGGGGCAGAAACCCAGATATGGAGAGAGAAAGCATGAGACACTGAAAAAGAGAAGAAAACATGAACCAGAGACCCAGGGGTCCACTTCAGGCGGCGCAGGACCACCACAACAACACAGGGAGGCGGAGATACAGACCTCCTCAGGCCCACGGCCCCAGACAACTTCCCGGCCCTCACTCACGCATGCCGGCTGGACAGGAAGCCGAGCTGGGCCACGTCCAGGCCCCCGGCAGGTATACTCAGGCCATAAAACCTGTGTTCCAGGCCTATCACCAGGGCCCCCCAGGCTGGGGCCAGGGCTGCAGGGTGCCCTGTGAAGAGTATATGGTTGGGGGGGATGCAAGCTGCCCCCCTCCCAGCACCGTAAGGCGCAGCTCCCCTCCCTGCCCCCGCCAGCTTCCCAGCTGTGTCTCCCCCCCCCACCTTGCTTCTTACCTCTCATCACTGAGCCAGCCCCGAGGCGGCTCTCGCCCCCCAGGTGCAGGAACACGGGTCCACGCTGGCTGGCCCAGTGCTGGTCATTCACCCAGTACCGCTAACAGGCGGGATGGGCGAGAAGTGGGGTTGAGAGTCCTGACCTCTCCTCTCTTCCCAGTTTGTTGCGGTCTCCCTCCCTCATGGGTCTTTCTTTATATATTTGGTAGTATGTGAAATAGGCTTGTTTATTTATGTGTTTTTTTCTCCCCTTTGTCTCTTCAGCTAGAATGTAAGATCTGTAAGAGCCGAAAGTTTGCCAGCTTTTCAGTCCTGTGTCCCCAGGGTCAAGGGTAGGGCTAGCATATTGAAATGAGGCCCATAGAATAAGTAAGAAATGCAGATCGATTTGCAAGTGGGACCTAGGTGAGCTGACCTCTGCAGACTGGGCAGAGTGGGTGTGAAATCTGGTGAATTTGTTCATTCATTCATTAGAGCTCTTCAGGTTTCTGTTGTGAGGCAGGCCCCGACGTCTGCTACATACTGAGACCCTACAAGTTGGTGGTGGGTCTGATGCTCGGTCTGAAGGACGGGAAGAAGCGGGGGAAGGACAACGCCGCAGGGACAAAGAATAGGGACGCCGAGGGCAGAGAGGGAGCCCGGGGGACCAAGGGCACAGCTAAGGGCCCCGGGGACGCCGACAGTGGGCAGAGGATGAGCTTGTGGGGCTCAGCGATGCGGGGACTGGGGGCTCCCCTTCTCCTGGCCTCACCTGCAGGAAGGAGCGCCTGTCAGACGTGTTGAAGGGGTCCAGTGGCTGCCCCAGCCACCCTTGTTTTGGGAGGGCCCCAGCACCTGGGCCTAAAGTCAGGCTCAGGCCCGAGCTCTCTTGAAACCGCTGAATGTGCTCCCTCAGGCGCCTCAGGAGGGAGGCTGTGGGGCGCAGAGGGGAAGGAGTCAGGCCGGGCCCCCTGGGGAGCCCCTCCCTGACCCTCAGTGTCTTCCTACCTGGAGCTGAGGAGCCCCCGAGAGAAAGCAGGAGCAGAAGGCCCAGCCACAGGGCAGGCCTGCCGGCCATGCTGCCCCCTGGTGTGCGCTCGCCTCTCCGCGCTCTGTTCACCCCACGCGCTGAGGCCCTGTGTCCGGTTCCTAGGACTGGGCTTCAGACTTATAGCCTTTCACCAGGAGCTCGGGTTTCTTTCCAGATGCCTCTCCCGGGCCAGGCCAAGCGTCTGTGGGAACCACCGCAGCGGGGCAGGGACGCCTGCTGACGTGGCACCTGCCGATCCAGTTTCTCTCTCGCTCGCTGCCCCTCTGTGCCCCAGCCTCCCCCTTTCTAGGCCTTATTCTGCCCTTCAGATGGCACCCCGGGACCTGACCCTGCCCACTCGCTCTGGTTTCCTCTCTCTGGGCCTCGCCTGTCCTCAGCCCCGGCCCCTCGGCCCCCCTCAGCTCTTCTGTCTTCTTCTTCTTCTTCTTCTTTTTTTTTTTTTGCTCTTCCGTCTTCTTGAGCATCTGTCTCTGTCCCAGTCTCACCCCGTCTGCTTCCTAGTCTCCCCTCTTTCTGCTCCTTATCATGGCCTCCTGTCTCACCACTCTTTAAAAATCTCCTTTGGAGAGGAGAAGGATTTCCCTTAGTTTTAAAGAAACACAAGAAGGCCAACAAACTTTTTGCTTTTTACTTTTTTATTTTTTTAAGATTTTATTTATTTATTTGAGAGAGAGAGTGAGCGAGTGAGAGAGAGAGAGAGAGAGAGCATGAGCGGGGGCAGAGGGAGAGGGAGAAGCAGACTCCCCATGGAGCCCGATGTGGGGCTGGATGTGGGGCGCGATGCGGGGCTCCATCCCAGGACTCTGGGATCATGACCTGAGCCAAATCAGACACTCAGCCGACTGAGCCACCCAGGCGCCCCAACTTTTTACTTTTTTAAGTAAAAAGAGGGTCTGGCCAGGTGGCTCTTAGCTCAGGTGGGTAGAAGGTAACGTTAACAACACTGACGGTTGTGGGTTTGATCCACAGACGGTCCAAGAAAGGCATTCGTTCTTGTGTTTAAAAAAATTAAGTTTGCTGCAGTCACCTCAGGCATTGGAAATAGCCTCTCCAATGTACAACTGAGATTCGACGTGGACTTAATTTCTTAGTCCTCAACAGTGACACCTGCCTTCTCTGTCCCCCGCTCTCCGAGGCAGGGGTGGAGGGAAAGAGAGAAAAAGAAGCAACAACTTGAGAAAAAGTGGCTTAACGCCTTCAGATAGAAATCTGAGTAAAGAAAACGAGGTACCAGAGTAGGGGTGGGACTGGAGGTGACATGGGAGTCTGGTGGCCACTGCCCCCCCCCCCCCAGGGCGCCACGCATCCTTGTCGGGTTCCCAGAGTCCAGCCCCCGAGTCTCCTCATGGCCCTTCGGTGCTTCACGTACCTGATCGGCTCCTCGTCTTCCCGCTGCCTCTCAACACCATTGAAGTTGGTATTTCTTATTGTTAAAAAACTCAAATCGGACACAACGTGTACCTTCCTTTCCTTTTCTTTTTTAAAAAGTTATTGGTTTGCTCCCACCAGAATTTCTTTCTACAAAGACAGTTGTTTTTTTGTTTTTGTTTTTGTTTTTTTCTGGATCTCTAAGGCCAATAACGGTTTTGAACCTAAGATAGGCATTCAGTAAATATTTGTGGAGTGAGTGTATGAAGCCTTTCCGTCAGTGTGTTTTCAAATGCCGGCATTTTCCTTGCTGCATCTGATTAATACAATACACCTGTATAAAGGACTAACGCCTGCCCGAGTCTCTATTTGTGACAAGGCAATATGGTTGGAAAGGCCACATTATTGTGTAGGATACGCAAGAATATCGGAAATGAGACGTGAATAAAAAAATATAATCCCAGCAAAAAATGAAGGGCAGATGTTTCAGATTTGAATAAAGGGGCATTTTTAAAGGATGATGAAATCATCACCCAATACTTGAAATATGGAGCCAAAGCTCACTTAGGGAGAGAGCTAGGCTGGACAGGAACTGGTCCTTTGAGAGAGCCAAGGGATGATGTTTTTTGGGGCAGGGGGCTCAGGGAAGTGAGAACTTTGGGGGGCTGAGTGGGTTGATCTTCCACACTGTGGAAGTGTGATTTTGGGGAGAGACTGCTGTTTTTGGTTGGCACTCAAGGGCCTGTTTCTTGACATGAATGTATCTCTGACTGGCTGATCTTCAGAAGGCAGGGTTGACAGTGATTCCTTGCCTTGAAAACAATTATCACTGATAGACTGAATTGGTTTCAAATCGGTTCTGGTGGCTGTTGATATGGCTACAGAATACTCAGTCTTTTTCTAAGTTTGTGATTAGTTTATTTTCTCAGCATTTTACTTTGACCTAAAGGCAAAATCTCTTCCTTCCTTCCTCCCTCCCTCCTTCCCTCTTCCCTCCCTTTCCTATCTATTTATTTATTTTAATATTCAAGTAATATATAATACAACCGATTTTATCTATGAGCCTCTCAATCCATCTTAGACACCTTTAACTTGTAGTTCAGTGATGAGATGAGCAGCAGAGATGGAGTTAAGGACATGTTGAGGGATGGGTGAGGCTTAGGAATGGTGTAACTGGCGGGGATGGGTCGTGATCATGGTGTGGGTGATGGTGGAGTTAGGGTAAGAAGCTGGAATATATGGAGCACATAACCGGGTAATAAAAAAGGTGATTTTTATTTTGATCTTTTTACATCAAATGAACTAGAAATAATTAACTGCTATAGGGGGCTTATTACATGAATAACCCCAATTCTTCCCCCTTCCTTTCATTCATGTTGTTTTTCATGTGACCTTGTAGTGCCTTCCCACTCTCTCTTGGCTGCGCACAGTGACTTATGGAGGCTGATGGGATATTAGCAAAGTTGACAAAGAAGATTCTTGAATATGCCCTTTGCTCTTTCTGCTTGCTTGTTTTGGTTGCTGTTTAGTTTTTTGTTTTTTAAGTAGTCTTTATTTTTTTATAGCAGTTTTAGGTCCATAGCAAAATTGCGTGGGAAGTTCTCATATACCCCCTACGGCACCACACACACAACCTCCCCCACTGTCAATATCCTGAATCAGAATGGTACATTTGTTACAACTGATGAACCCACACTGACATGTCATTATCACCCAAAGTCCATAGTTTGCATCTGGGTTCACTCTTGTACATTCTATAGGTTTTGCCAAATATCTGATATATGTCTACCGTTATAGTATCACACAGAATAGTTTCATTGCCCTAAAAATCCTCTACACTCTGCCTGTTCATCCCTCTATCCCTCCTAATCCCTGACAACCTCTGATCTTTTTACATTTGTCTTTTCCAAATGTCATATAGTTGAGTCATACAGTATACAGCCTTTTCAGATTGACTTTTCACTTAGCAATATCCATTTATGTTTCCTCCATATTTCTCCATGGCTTGGTAGCTCATTTCTTTTTAGTGCTATATAATATTCCATTGTGTGGATATACCATAGTCTTGAAGTCAGGTACTGTCAGTCCTCCAAATTATTCTTCTCTTCTAATATTGTGGTGACAATTCTGGGTCTTTTGCTTCTCCATATAAACTTTAGAATCAACTTGCTAATATTCACAAAACAATTTGCTTAGATTTTGCTTGGGATTGTGTTGAATCAATAGATCAAGTTGGGAAGAACTGACATATTGTCAATGTTGAGTCTATCCATGAACATGGACTATCTCTCTATTTAGTGCTTCTTTGATTTCTTTCATCAAAGTTTTGTAGTTTTCTTCACATAATAGATTTTATACAAATTTTGTTAGATTTGTACCTAGGGATTTCGTCTTGGGGGTGCTAATGTAAATCACATTATGTTTTTATTTTTTTTTAAATTTTAAAGATTTTATTTATTTACCTGACAGAGAGAGCACAAGCAGGGGGAGCGGCAGAGAGAGAAGGAAAAGAGGCTCCCCTCTCACCCCGAGCAGGGAGCCCGATGTGGAGCTTGATCCCAGGACCCTGAGATCAGAGATCATGATCCGATTTGAAAGCAGCCACCTAACCAACTGAGCTACCCAGGCACCCCTCACATTGTGTTTTTAATTTCAAATTCCAATTTTTCATTGTTGATAAGTAGGAAAGTGATTGACTTTTGTGTATTAACCTTGTATCCTACAACCTTGCTATAACTGCTTATTAGTTCCAGAAGGGATTTGTTTTTCCTGGTTGCTTTTGCCCTGAACTATTGTCTTGAGAACTTGCCTGGGTTGGGCATGCTGGAGGATATGAAATGTATGGAGATTGGCTGATTGTCTATTGTTCACCAGACATGTGAGTCAACCCAGCTGGGACAAAAACAGTCTGGTCAATCCTAACCTATATTAGTTAACCACAGACTAGTGAGCTAAATAGATTAACATTGTTAAATTCCCTCCTAAAAAAAATCCATGTGACCCCCTCCATCTAAATAGTTGAGTCACTTTTGGGGCAGAGATTTTTAGTGAGGATCAGGTTGTAGGTCTCTTCCTAGGTCACTTGCCAGCCCATGGGTTGGGCTGCCTTTGAGAACTTGGCCCAATCATATGTGGCTGGAAGTTGGGTGTCCACATTACGTATTAGAAAATACGGCTCAAAGAGCATACAGCACTTCTGTGAATGCAGGCTGATGATGGAGCAGTGTCTATTAAATGAGACTGAAGACATGACAAGCTGGGGGGTTTCCAAGTCTGGTACCATAGTGGACATCTCAGGATTCCTTCAACTATTTTGAATTTTAGCATAGTTCCAGAACCAGTCTTCACGTATCTTTGTCCTGAAAAGGGAACATAACAGAGAAGAGAAACATGGAGCCAATATCTATTTGTGACATGTTGCAATCATAGAATTTTGGAAAATTCTTCAGTCTCCTCAGGAAAGGAATTTTCACTCCTGTCAGTGAATTACTAATGACTTACAGAGAGTTTTATCTGCATTGACTAGAGCAATCTCCTGACTACTGGATTATTCTCACAAATGTTCAAATATGCTATTCGACTCCTGTCTTAAAAAGGCTTCTCTTGGCCCCAAGATTTTCCTCTGGCTACTGACCTATTTGTCAGATGGCTTTTTATAAAATCTGTACAGAACTATACAGACATACGGTCTGCAGTTTCTCTCCTCCCAGTCTTCAAAACCGCTACATCCGGGGTTTTTGGCACCACCACTTCATGGAAACTTCTTGTCAAGATCACCAATGACCTCTAAATGTCTAAAATTAATCACCACTTCTAAGTCCTTGACTTCTCAGGGGCCATAGGCACCTCATCCTTCTTAAAATATTTTCTTTGACTTTCAAGACACTGCTGTCCTGGTTGCATTTCTACCTCCCTGGCTGCTTCTTAATACCCTTTGTTTCCCCTCTTCTCACGCACCCTTTTCTATAATGGGATGTCTCAGGGTTTGGTCCTTGGACCTCTTCTTTATAAACACTCATTTCTTGGTGATTTCATCTGTTCTATGGTTGAATAATGACAACAACTCAGAAACTTGGATCTGTCATCTAACCCGCTCCACTGAACTCTGGGCTTGTATGTTCAACTGATTTCTTAGCATCACCCTGAGTGTTGACAGGCATCCACACGTTAGCCTGTGTCTAAAACAGAACTCCCACTCGCCCCAATAATGCTGTTCCATCCAGTCTTCCCCATTTCAGTCGATGGCAACTCCATCCTTCCTGAGGAAAACCCTCAAATCCATCACTGGTTCCACTTTTTTCACTCTTCACATCCATTTTCTTAGGCATTTCTTTTGCTCTCTCTTTAAAGTATAGCTAGACTGTAGCTACTTTTCCCCTGTCCAAGCCACGGTTCTCTCTGACATGCAGCTCGATGGAAGGGACTTCACAGATCTCCTTGCTTCCAAACTTCTCTCCACACAACACATTCTCCACAGAGCCGGCAGAGGGTCCTTCTAAAAAAGTTAAGGCCTGTGGAGTCACTTCACGGCTTGAAATCCAGCGTCCTCCTGTTTTATCAGCGTGAAGGCCGACGTCCTTCGACAGTGGCCTAACAAGGCTGGACTCGACCTGTGGGCCTCCTCCCGGAACTACTCCCCGCCGGGCACCTCAGCTGCAGTCGGCTTCTGGGCCCAGCCTGCACGCACCAGCCACACTCCCGTCTTGGGGCTGTTCCCTGTCCCTTCTGCCCCAAGCGGATGCGGACCTCGCTTCGCTCTGAACAGCCCCGCGGCCCAGCGCAGAATCCTCTCTGACCCCCGCCAGAGGATGCAACACGATCCGATGGGGAGAGGAAGCAAGTCTCAGCTCTGCTCTTGTTATAAAAGGTGATTCCTGTAACTTAAAGTTTGGGGCTGCAAAGGGAGCCATGAGCATTTTGAGACTTGGTAGAAAAGTAGGCAAATTTAGGTAGAAAATTTCTGGAACAGAATTTAGAATTTATGGGAAAAGAGGGGCACTTTGTTTCCGCCCGGTTTCGAACCGGGGACCTTTCGCGTGTTAGGCGAACGTGATAACCACTACACTACGGAAACCCAAGTGCTGGTGGCTTTCTTCACTCTCGAATTAGTTAAAATTAACCTTCAATTTTTCCTTTCCTTGAGGCCGTATTCTTGGCTGAGGCACAGTTTTCCCCTCCACACTTCCTGATTCTCAGAATCCACAGTATCGGAGCCGGACAATTTCACAGCCAGGCCAGCGCCCCCCCTCAGAACCCCGTTACTTTGCAGACACGAGGGGGCGGGGGACTGCAGCAGACGCCCGGGAAATGTCTTCATCTGTCCTCGGCTCGTGCCTCGGACCTTGTAAGACGCCCTGTCCTTCATCTCTCGATGAAGATTGTCCTGTAGGAACCAGAGCCAACTGGTGAGCCCAGGACTTGTCGCTGGAGCACGCGATGGGGAACCACAGGTGGAGTGAGCGTGGCCAGCACCCCAACGCTAGCCTTGGTGAAGGGCTGGGCAGCAGGGACAAGCCGTCTTCCCCGGACAGGTTGGGCTCACTTTCTTTTGACTGCCTGGGGGAGGCAGGGTACCAAACGTTCTTCTCCCTGCCAAGGGGACAAACGGCCCACAGGCTCCTTTCTTTTTGAAGCTGAAGAATCTGGAGAATTGAAATCTCATCAGACAGGACACCCACTCCAGTGTTTCTTTCTCATGCCGGCAGCCTGTCGGGAACTTGGTCGTGGTGAGATTCATTCAGACACCTGCTTTTAACACTCCTAAGACACTTTCTTGAGGTTTGAAAATGAAAGATAGGCAGTGCTCATGCAAAGATGTACAGCAAGAAACAAATCGCCGGAATGGGTTTGGGAAAGTTTAAAAAGCACAGCAGAAAAAAAAACACCTAATTCATGGGCTACTCACCAGCGAGGAGTCCTGGAGGAAGGATAGTGGTAGCCAAGTCAGCATGTGTTAGAATTTAGGACGAGTCATCGGAAGTAGCAAGCAGCTTGCAAATGAAGTTCTGATTATGTCCTACAAGACATTTATTCCTTTAGCTTAACCCCATTAGATTGAAATGGTCAGTGGTGAAATGAGAAATGGGGAGATCTGACATAAAAAATTCTTCTCTGGTCTCCTTAGTATTTTGATCCCAATATAAATAGTGGCTCCCTATCACCACCCACTGTTCCAGGAACCCTTTGGGTTCCATAGTGATGAAAAATCATAGTCAGAGACGGACCTGAGTATAATATGGAAAATTAAGCACAGCATTTGCTTTCTCTCTATCCCAAACTGTGCTAGAAAGGACATTAGGGGTGTTTGAAGGCATAAATGCACAAGGACAAAAAGAAGAAAAGTGGAGAGCAACAGTAAGATTTTGAGAACCAGGGAGCAGAATGATTACTGTAATGAAGGACAAAAGTTTATTAGGTATCTTTTAAAAAAAAAAACACCTTTCTTTTTAAGGTTCACAAGTGTTGTTACATGAACATCTAGTCTATTACACCTTATAGTTTCATAACATTCATGATTATGCTTTTACCACACTTACCTGTCTACTCATCATCTATTCCTATTACCAATGATGGTGTCAAGGCTGAGTCTGATTCTGAAGGACCAAAAATAATGCTGCAATTAACATCCACTTATGACTCGATCTGTGCCTTTCTGAGATTTTGGGGGGCGATGAGGAGTGAGAATCATATATACCTAGGAGCAGAACATCTGGATCATTGGATTTGATTGATCTTGAATTAAAATTATTAGACTGCTCTCCACAGTGACTGCATCAGCATAAACTTCCATCAGCAGGACACGTGGATTCAGATATCCTCAGACCTGCAATAATGGACACATCCAGGCTTCTAATTCTTCAAACTCAACGTAGGTAGAGTAATATCTCATTTTAGTTTGCATTTTCACACATTACTAATGATATTAAATGTTTTAAATCTTTGTTAATTTTTTCAGATTCTTCTTCATCTTGGCTTTGATGAGCATCCTGTTCCTATTCTTTACCCATTTTATGTTGAATTTTCTGCCTGATTTTGCTGATCTTCATGGCTTCTTACTACATAACATGGATGAAGCTGTCTTTGTTAAATGTTTCAGATATCTTCTGCCTGTCCATTGACTTTTCCACTGTGGCCTTCATTGAACATACTTTTGATTTGGATGAAGTAAACTATACCAACTGTTTGTGCTTTTAGAATTTTTGTTTAAGTCCTCTCTGACCTCTGGGTCACAAAGACATTTCTCTACATACATTTCTATTGATTTTTACCTCTCACATTTAGGTATTTATACTCTCTGAATATATTTTATAAACTCTATAGATATTTCTACTCTTTGTTAAGAATCACAATAATAGAGGCAACAAAAGCAAAAGTAAACAAGTAGGACTACATCAAATTAAAATCTTCTGCACAGCAAAGGAAACCATCAACAAAATAAAAAGGCAACCTATGGAATGGGAGAAAATATTTGCAGACCATGTATCTGATATGGGGTGAATATCCAAAAAAATTATAAAGAACTCATGCAACTAATATAAAAAAAAAAACAAATAAAGTGGACAGAGGATCTGAAGAGACATTTTTCCAAAGAAGACAACCAGGTGGCCAACAGACACATGAAACGATGCTCATCATCCCTCATCATCAGGGAAATGCAAATCAAAACCACGGTGAGCTCTCACCTCACACCTGTCAGAATGGTTATTACGAAAAAGATAAGAACTAACAAGTGTTGGCAGAAATGTGGAGAAAAAGGACCCTGTCGGGGATTCTAGAAGCCATCACAAACTTTCAATACAACCCCCCAAATGCCCATCTGGAACCTGCTTTAATGAGTTCTTAAATCCAGTCCCTTGACTGAAGTGTTTGAGTGTTTTACTGACTTAGTAGATTATGTGCACCTGACTCAGTGCCTAGTACATAGTAGGTACTCAGGAAAGAGATTTCATTAGTGGAGAGTTAGAACTCTTGGTTACAATACTTCCTTATCAAAACCAGTATCACGTGTTAAACTCCAAACTCCGTATGGGTGCAGTAGGGTTTTCTAAACTTACTGTAAGGGTAGTTTGTCTCAGTATTAACTGTCCTCTGGTTCCAGACTCGAAACCCTCACCTGGACAGTCAGAGTCACGGGTTTGGAATGGGGGCTTAGATTCAGCAGGCAAACCAGTGTTGTCTGATGAGTAATGAGCAGTGTAGACACCACCTTTGTAGAGTTATGAGACATAGTTCATGCGGCTGCATTTTCTCCACCTCTTACTCCACTCCCTTTCCTTTGTGGTTTTCTTTCCAAATCCATTAAAAGAAGGGTCTTCTCTTGAGCATAAGTGGTGGCAAAGTGAGTTGAATCTGACAACGTGAGTATTCCGGTAACATCATGTGCTTTTTCTGTCATAATATTTCTCATTTTACTGCAAGTCTGTGAGATCAGGGATGTTTCGGTCTTTCCCTAACACCCATTATAATGTGTGGTACAAATTAGTGATTAGAATAATTGCTGAAAACAAACATTTCTGCTAGTCCCCCCCCCCCCCCCCGCAAGAAGCATTATAAGGACTTGTTTCCTCCCCATACATTAAATAAAGCCTGGTCACAGATTTCCCAGGTATATTCAAAACCTTCTAGGGACTAGGAATTCTATGAATTCTAATTTAGTAATTTTGACAAGAACGTTTACATGTGCCACCGGGATGGCCGAGTGGTTAAGGCGTTGGACTTAAGATCCAATGGGCATGTGCCCGCGTGGGTTCGAACCCCACTCCCGGTAGGTGTGCTTTATGTGAGATTAGAATTCCCTTGTTAAGAGCTGGGACTCGGTCCAGCATTGCAACCGGGTGTGACTTTTTATTACTAAAAGTTGACAAACTCTATCATTGGTGCATTCAAGTAATCTGCATATAATGTCATCACTGACGTATTTCTATTAAAATCCACTGTCTTCTTAAATTGTTTTTAGGTGTTCCTTTCCTTTATCTTCTTGTCTTTGAAATTTATGAGCATTTTACATGGTTTAATTTTATCTTCACTACACTATTGTGAAGATAAAATTGTTTTTCATGTCTTATTTTTTTTCATGTCTTTTAAAACGATCTGGACTAGTTTCCCAAGGGTTTTCTAGACACACCTGCAGTTAGCCTGGGTCTCCTTTCAAATGGCATATTCCGCGGCTGCTTGTGTGGGGTGAGCAGCTTGCAGCAATAGACTAGCCCTCTCTGTTTTGGGCTCTCCTTGTGGTATTTGCTCTTGTGTCTACTGTACAGCACATCACTACTTCTGCTTTATGCAGTCGAGCCTGTCGAGAGTGATTAAAATTGGAGACAATACGCCTTCTGTGTGCCTGCATTGTAACCATTTCTGTGGATATTTAGTCCTTCCTATCTCTCTGGCTTCCTGTTCCTTCGTCCTGAATTCCTTCTCACATTTCCTGTGGTGCAAGTCCGCTAGATTTTGTTTGGACATAGATTTCTATCTTCTTCATTTCTGAAAAATATTTTTTTGTTTGGTAGGGAAATCAGGGTTAACAGTTTTTTGGGTTTTTAAAATTATTATGATTTTTGGTCTCTCATCACTTGGAAGTGTCATTCCCTTGTGACATACGTAATTTCTGGTGAGAAGTCTGATGTAACTTTTATCTTTTTCAGCCATATATAATATGTATTTTGTTCTTTGACTGCCTTCAGTATTCTCTCTTTTATTTGTTTTCAGCATTTTGTATAGCAGGTTAATATGGTTTCCCCCCCCCCCCCGCAAATATAAAATGCTTAGGGTTCTCTGATTTTGGAGCTGTGGCTTTATTTCATTATTTTGGGAAAGTACTCAGCCATTATCTCTTCAAATATTTTTTTCTGCTCTTTTCTCTCTTTCTTTGCTGTTTGGGATTTCAATTACAAATATATTAGACCACTTGACATTAATCAATAACTCTTCAGTGATTTTTTTTTCAATCTTTTTTTTCTTGCTGTTTCAGGTCAGGTAGATTCTATTGACCCTCCTTCAATTTCCCCTCAGATCTGTGGAATCTACTGGTGAGCCATTAAAGGCATTCTGTAGCTCTGTTACCATGTGTATTTTTTTTTTTAATTTAGCCTACCCATTTGACTTTCAGTTTCCAACAATCTACTGAAATTTCTCATCTGCTGATGTATGTGGTCCATCTTTTCCACTGGAGCCTTTAACATAATAATCGTGGCTATTTGAAATTTCCTTTCTGACAGCTCCATTATGTGGGACATCTCTGAATCTCCCTTTGTTGATTGCTTTTTCTCTCGACAGTGCATGGTCTCTTCTTGTGTTTATGAGTGTCTGATGATTTTTCATTAGCTGCTAGACGTAGTATTAGGATGGTAGCCGGTGAGGCAAATAGTATTTAGGCTGGAGATGGATATGTCCCTTTTACTAAGCTATTGATGTGTGAGGTTGAATCAATCTAAGCAGGAGTTATGTTTGTGGTTTATCGTTGCTATGATCTTCTGGGCACAACTGGCTTTGAATTCTTTTGGCCCTATTTGGGTTTAGCATGAGGTTGAATTTACCAGAGTCCTATTTCAGTGGCTTTGTGCTACCCTCAGCTTTAGGCCTTCTCTGTGCGGGTTTCAGAGAGGGTTTCTCTCCTGGGATTTCTTGCCTTTCCCCAGGGCTACCCTTCCGTTTCTTGGTAGCTAGTGTTTGCTAGTCCAGTGGGTTGTGCAAGAGGCTTTCTGTCACAGTTCAGCCCCAGACTTGTGATATTCTGTGGGTCTCTGGGTCTCTGAGGTCTGACTTTTTCAGTCAGCCTCTCCTCCTTCCCCCTCGCCCCCCAATCCGGGAGTTGACATTCTCTAATATTCTGGGCCCATGTGGTTTTTTGACACTCCCCCAGGGGAGAGATTTTTATTCTTTTGTACTTTCTTCAGTTTCTAACGGTATTTGCTGCTTTTCCCTCAGTGTTTAGGACTTCTTTATTTGGGTGCTGACGCTCCCCTCTGCCAGGCCCGGACCCCTGAAGGAGGCTTTCTCTTCGCTCTTCCCTTGTCCCAGCCTTTCTTGTGAGTGCTCAGTGAAGTGTGTGCAACCTCCCTCCAGTATACCCCTGCCTGCCCACACCTGGACTTCAGCAGTTCATCACACAATGATGACTTTTAGCTGGATTTTTCTTACCCTCTTGCATGGAGGCCCCATCTTCATCCCACGGGTTTTGGGTGAGCCAGTGCTCATGTCCCATTTCTACTTGGAAGTACCTGTTTTCCTTAGATTTCAAACTGTTTGGTTGCTCTGAGACCTCGGCTCTCTCATGGGTTCACAGAAGATTATGAACTGAGAAAAGTTGTTCTTTGGCAGTGATATAGTTCTTAGACATCTTCAGAATGACTAACCAATTTCTCTGAGTGGAGCATAATCCTATTTTGTTTGGGAATAACAAATTATGGAATATTTTTAAGGAAAACTGTTGTATAAAACTCTACCATAGTAACCTTAGACCTTAGAGAGGTAGCCTTGGAATAAAACCTTGGCTGCAGTAGGCTACTTGGGCAAGCCCTATGTGCACATCAGGGGAGAAATCAGTGCAGAGCTAAGAGTGACATCAGATGAGGGCTGTGGGACCCAGACTTGAAGACCCAATAAAAATACACAACTTAAAAAAAAAAAGATTATGATTTTTTTAAATTGTCTAGATTTTTGGTTGTTAGGTTAGGAGCAACACTCTTTCCAGCCTTCTTCATGTGAGCTGGAAGCTGGAGTCCTGTAGGACTGTCATCTGAACATAAGTGGTGTCATACTATTCATTGTCTATGATATTATTTTACTGACCTCCTGGGTGTCTCGCATGATGAGAAATCACAGTAAGTCAGAGATAGATCTGCCTGTAAAGATGGCATATTTAAGATGGGCATTTGATGTCTCTTTACCCAAAAATCCACTAAAAAAGAAAGAAAGGGGGTGTTTTGAAGGCATAAATGCACAAGGACACTAATGGGAAAATAAAGAGCTAGCACCAAAATTTTGAAAACCAAATGGCAGAAGGACTAGCATGATACACAGGATGGTTTGTTCTAAGCCAGAATTGGGAAAACCTAGATAAAAATATAACTTATCTTGTGGAAACCAACCCCCTAAATTAAAAAAAATTGTTGGCCGCAGGTATTTAGACATGGACAGTGAAAGTAAGGTGAAGAACAAAATTTATTTGAGTGTCACTTTTAAGGAATTTCAAGCTGTAGAACCTCTCCCTCACTTTCAAGATATGGGGAGACTACCCCTCCAAACTGTGGCAGAATATTTGGAAGTGAGTGAAACAGAAGCTCACCTGCCTGGAAGACTAACAAATTTGAAAGGTGTATACCAGTCTGTGAACCATTCTATCTTACCTTGGCTCCAATTCATAGTTAGGACTGTAATATCCTGCAGCAGACTGGACGATTTTTGTCTCTGAAAATCTGCCCAGCCCACTTATGGATGCTGACAGGAAAGATTTTCCCAACCAAATGGCCCAGCCATGTCAACCAAAAGTTAATTTCCCCTTTAAGAGCTCCGCCCGAATGCCCTGAGCTTCTGGTCTGGCAGGAATTGGATGTGGGAGTGGGGTCTGGGCAATGGGCCTTGATACTGCCAATCTTACCTTTGGCCTTCTTCAACACCACCCTCACTGCTGGTCGAAGTGGGGGTCTAAGCTCTCCGCTGGGCCTTTTCAGATGGTGATGAGAGAGTGGGGGTTTCAGACCCCGTGTTTTCTGTGGTGTGTTATTGGAGTAGCGTTACTGTCTGAACGTTGTCTATCTTGCTAGGCTGCTCTTTTCCTCGTCTTGTGGCTAGAGAGAGATGACTTTCCTGTAATTTTCTGGGTGGCAGGTGCGTCTTTTGTTCTACTGAGGCAACTGTGGGTGGGTTCCTGGTGGCTCCTGGACGAAGATCACCAGAAAGACCAAGCCATGATTAGAAACTTGGAATGTTGGGGCACCTGGGTGGCTCAGTTGGTTGAATGTTGAACGTCTGCCTTTGGCTCAGGTCATGATCTCAGGGTCCTGGGATCGAGTCACACATCGGGCAGACGCTTCACAACTGAGCCACCCAGGTGTCCCATAAATAAAACCTTAAAAAAAAAAAAAAAGAAACTTGGACTGCTCTGCCCTGCCCCCAGTTTTCTTAAGAAGGGAAAAGAAAGAAGAGTTAATGATCAGTCACCACATGATGAAGCGTCCATAAAAATCCCAAAAGTATGGGATTCAGAGAGCTTCCAGGTTGGTGAACTCACCTCACCTGGAGTTACAAACCCAAAGTACTGGGAGGGTGATGTGCTCTAGCTCTTGAGGGACAGACACTCCTATGCTTGAGACTCTCTCAGAACCCCCTGCCCCCATGCATCTCTCCATGTGGCTGTTCATCTGCATCCTTTATCATACCCTGTAATGAACTGCTAGATGTATGGAAGTGTTCCCCTGAGTTCTGTGAACTGTTCTAGCAAATAATGGAGTCCAAGGGAGAGGAGCTCCTGGGAACCTCCAGTTTGTTGCCAAGTCAGACAGAGTTGGCGGTCACCCGGGGCTGACTAGTTGCCCTTGGCGTCTGAGGTGAGTGCGGTCTCCTGAGACTGAACTCGTAACCTGTGGGATCTGACATGACCTCCAGATAGATAGTCTCAGAATTGAGTTAAATCCAAGATATCAGCTGGTGTTGAAGAATTGCTTGGTGGGAGGAAAGAACCCACACATCTGGCGACCACAAATGGAAAGGGTTCTGGGTAAGGAGTAAAGGAGATACACAGGAGAAAATTTAAATACGCCTCTCGCTCTCAAATTCATCCTTTTAGACAGCTTTTTGAAAAGGGATCTGGGCCTTCACTTTTTTTTTTTTTTTTTGGTACCTGCAGGCTCTGAAATTCTGACAGTAGGGGGCGCTGGAAAGACGCTGCAGGAGGAAGGGGTTTGTTTTCTCTGTGGGGAGCTCCTACCCCTCCCCCTCAGCTCCAGTGTTTGGCTCAGTTCTACCGACTTCCAAAAAAGTGGAGAAAGGAAATTGGATAGTCCCTGATCCATTTACAAACAGTTACTGGACATCACGTATGGTGACTCTTCCTGGATGCAAAAAGAATTAAGAGCAGTTGTGGGGATCATATAAAATAAAAAAACAGCATTTCCGGTAACTGCTGGAGCTCATACTACAAGCTCTCAGATGATAAAGTCAGAAGTCAAAGACAAAATATTTCAATTATTGCAAAGCAATTCACTGATAATCTCATTGCATAGGGAAGGGGCATTGTCATCAGATGAGAATTCTGAATTTTCTGGTGTCTAAAAATAGTTTATGGTGCTTCAGTCATGCGCTGTGAGGAGTGATTTTTTCATGCAAATTTTTACACATTCCATCCAGTCTTTCTGTCTCTTCTTTGAAAACTTCTCTTACTGCTACCTTCTGAAACTGAAGGCATCTATAAAGTAAACATCAAGCTTTTAGTCTTCCACATCATATATAACAATTGAGTAACTCAGGTTTCATCAAGAATAAATCCTCCAAACTGTTTTCAACAAAACTAGGCCTAACATTTTCAAAATGACAAAGCCTGCAGACAGAGCCTCACCAAACTGCAATCCAGGCTCTTCTGTTTACTAAGCAGGTTTTTTCCCCAAAAAAACTAAAAAACCCCCTTTCAAAAGAAAAAAAAAAAAAAAAAAAGCAGGTAAAGAAATATAGTATGAAAAATTTTCATGTTCACACACTAGGAATTGCTTTTGGAGAAGAATACATGCATTTTTTGGAATAAAAAACAGATTCTTTGGAATGTGACACCACCACGGAGTCTGCCCCAAAGAACCACATCCTGGCAAATTAATTGCACTTTACTGATGTTACCACATCAATAGCCACAGGGAACATGTGAGACTTAAAACTATATAATTAGTAATTTTAATTTTCCAAGTAGCCATATTTAAAAAGTATAAATAAATAAGTGTAATTAATTGTAATGTTTTATCCCAAATACTATAATCCAACATGGAATCAATAAAAAAAAAACCCATGAATAAGAAATCACACTTTTTTTTGGAATTAAGTTTTAGAAACATGTGCTAATGGCTATTGTTTTGGACAGTGCAGTTCTAGAACATTCTGGGGGGAAACGAAAAAATTTTTCTTCACCAAATAATCTCTGTTGATGTTTTTATGGGGAAGAGAAGTTCCCAACCTGCAGATTAAAAAAAAAAAAAAAAGCCTAAGTTTTCTCCTTTAGGTTCAAGAGTGTGATTATTATATCAAAGTTCTTTTTGTTTGTTTGAGGGGGAGATGGAAAGAAGCCAGCCAGGACTTCTTTCTAAAATGAGCCACCAAAAGTGGGCGGGGGGAAGTATTCGAAGAAATTTACACGTTTCTAACAAAAATCTTGAGGAAAACAAAAATCTTGAGAGTAGACACGGTCGGTTACCTTAAAATTAATTACCTTGGAAAAAAATTAATTACCTTGGTTCAAGCCTAGTGGAATAGTGCTAAAGTAGTGATTTTCCTCTCCGTACGGACGCTCTGTTTTTTTTTTTTTTTTCACTCTACCGTGCAAGTTCCGTGTTGGTGTTAGTGGTAAAAAGCGGGTGATGAACTACAACGCACCAGTCCAGCAGTGAAGTACGGTCCGCGGGCCGGTCGCGCCAGCATCCCGTTGCTAAAACTTCACCAGCTGCATCCCAGGAACCCATGTGGCATCTCCGGGATCCAGGCCCAGAAAACTGCGTTTAATCCTCCCTCCCAGTGATTTTCCCGCGCGCTAAAATTTAAGAAGCATTTATTTTAGAAAGCTCCAAATCCTTTGGACCATTCTTCCGTCTTTCCCCACCTTTTAATTCGCTTTCAGCTGGGCAGACCGTGCATCCAACCGGGTCTGGACGCGTGGCAGGCTCCCCAGCGCCCACTCACAACGCACGCTGTCCTGCGCCAACCCATTTTTGTAAGATGAAGACGTGTATGTCCGCACCTGAAGGTCTCCTTTGCTTGTCTGTGTTCACCCCCACCCCCCACGCCGCCCCAGGCGTCGCGCGCTTGGTGCACCTGCAGAGGAAGCCCCCCTGTTTGGAGAGACCCCGCCAAAGGCTGCCGCTCCCTCGTCTCCCTAACATCCTTGGCCTCTTGTCTGCTCCACTTCTGTCTGGGATCCTTTACGACCCTAGTGTCAGTCCTCCGCGGGGAGGTGCCGGCGCTGCGGGCCACACCGCGGGGCGGGGCGGGGAGGGGACAGAGGGGCCGAGTCGCTTTCGTGGGTGTTAATGTGGATCTTTGCGGAGATCGGCGAACCGAGGGTCTAAGCGAGGCTCTGATTTCGTTTGTCCACAGCCGCGTCTTTCTTGGTTCGACGTTTTTCCGGTGGATGTCCCTTCTCTTTCCTCCGGGACCGATGCTCAGGGACAGAAAGTGTGCAGGAGAGAGAGAGAGCCCTGCCCAACGGGGGGAAACTTCGTGAAGAAAATACTGGTTTGTATTGATTTTTTTTCCTTCGATGCTTCTTTGATTTTTAAATATTAAGGTATAATTTACATACCATAAACTTCACAGAAAAGTGTGTGATTCAGTGGTTTTTATGCATCCCGAGTTGTGCAACCATCACCCTTATCTAACTGCAAAACATTTCCATCACCCCCCAGCACATTTTGTACCTTTCCACCTTTCCCAGCTCCTGGCAGCTACCATCTCTGTGGATGTGCCAATTCTAGACATTTCCTGTAAATGGAATCATACCCTGTGGCCTTTTGCGTCTGGCTTCTTTCACTCAGCAGATGTCTTCAAGGTTCATCCAGTTTGTAGCATGTATCAGAACATTCCCTTTTATGGCCGAATAATATACCTCATTTGATTCTTGAAGTTGTCTTTCCAAAGGTCTTTCAGTCAACCGTCAGTATGGCAAAAGCAACTTGAGGAAGAGAGACCATTTGAGCCCTCATTCCGATTCACCGGATAGCCAAGGCTGCCCCCGAGGTGAGGAGCCAGATCAGATGAATTACCTTCCAAAGCACTTTGAGAGTTTGTTTCTCTTACCAATTTGAAGAACGTACACAGAAAGACATTTTTTGAGAGTTTGCTTCTCTTACCAACTTGAAGAAGCACAGAAAGACATTCTTTCCAGAAAGAAAAGAAAGGTCGAGCCAGCCAGGAGTCGAACCTAGAATCTTCTGATCCGTAGTCAGACGCGTTATCCATTGCGCCACTGGCCCTCCTGCTTCAAAAGTGTTGATTATTTATTATTCATTAGAATCACTGAGTTGCTTCCTGATGTAGAAGTGAGCCAAAGGAGACAGACCTGTGGTGTCCGGTAAAGCGGGCTGATTAGGATTAGCTTGCATTGAGTTACATTCTGGTAAAATAGTTGCATTTCTGAAAGGATTTCCTGCCTTGAAACATTATGTGTGTGACAGAAAGTCGCTTGCATTGTTGTTTTTTTTTTTTTTTATGTGCATGCTTGTTTCTATTGTTTCTACCTATGAACGCTTCAGTAGTTTATGCTGACGGTTCACTGGTCCATCAGCAATCGCATTTTTCTTACGTACTTAATACTGAGGCTATGTGTGGATCAATCTTTAGTAATCCACATCATTTAAAATTTTGATATAATGACAAGGGAAGTGGAATAAAATGCACTACTGAGTTATTAATCTTATGTTTTCTACTGCACTCTCCAAAGAGCCAAAACTCGTGCTGGAGGAGATGATTTCAGACTCTATGAAGCAGAACAGACATTCAGAAACACCCACCCTCCCAAATTAGGCCACGGTGCGGCAAGAATTCAAAAAAGGTAAACATTTTAAGAACCCAATTCACATAGGAACTTAGAAGTTTGGATTTATAATTATAGAATTAAAGACTACCGGTCATTGTTAGGGAAATCGGCTAGGTGTATTAAAGTGCTCAGGACAGGCAGAATAGACGCGTGGAAACACAAAAGCATCTGTAAGTGAGGCCGGTCCTCTTCTCTGAAGGTGAGAAGCACAGGGACTTGGGTCCTCAGGCAGCCAGGGGGCCCCCAACTCCTGCCCCACTCCACCCACTGCCTTGGCCAAACCTTATTTTGTCCTTGCTTCAATTTCCTCATTTCTGTACGATGATTTCAAGAGCGCTTGGCGCACACACACGCACGAATGGATCTTTATGATCCTAGAACTTTATGTTTTCCACCAGACTGTTTTAGGTTTATTTGCTTGCTTTTCCTTTTTCTTTTTTTAAATACCAGAGAACTCTTTGAGGAAGCTTACCTACATTTCTATTATCAGCACAGCGTATTTCATCAAAGAGTTTTAAAAATAAAATTTCCTGGTTCTCTTTGCCCCTGGCGTCTGCCTCCGGATTTCATAATCCCAGTACAGAACAAGCAGCTATTCTGAGCGCTGAATCTCAGGCTTTGCTTACTGGGGCCTGAGGAGGCAGCGCCCACGCACCGGGGCGAGGATTCACAGGCGCTCGGCTTGGGGAAGGATACCAGTGCCAAAATACGCCGAGCGGTGCTTCCGAAAGGGTGGGGAAAATCAACACAGACCACTGGAAGGAAAGCTGCCTTCCTACTTTACAGTTTGCGGAATAAGATGAAAAGCTGAAAATACAGCTGTTGGTGAGAATTTCATTTTGCAATTTGGGTAGAAAAGGCACCACCAAGCGCTGTGAGCAGGATTTGAACCTGCGCGGGAAACCCCATTGGATTTCGAGTCCAACGCCTTAACCACTCGGCCATCACAGCTCCAGGTGGGTAGGATGTTTATACGTTAGAATACACATTCATACAAGGCCCTGATTCCACTCCGGTCTTACCAATGCTGGCTGCTTCAACTCATTCGGCATGTTCACTTTAAGTGGGACACAGAAAGAAATCACTCCCAAGCCCCTTCATCAGGTCTCCCCCCCCCAAGCCCTTTCCCAGCTTCCTCCAACCCAACCCCATTCCGCCAGGCCCCAGGCTGCAAAATCTCACCTCTCCGAGAGAAGGCAATATTCCAGCATCACAAGAATCCTTGATTTTCAGCATTTTTCTACAGTCTTCACGGATTGCCTGGTTGTACTTCATAGTTGGCAGGAAATGAAGTGAGGAGTTGTATCCAGAAGCCTAATCAGTTGTGCTCTCCCCAGAATATACTATAGGCTTTGCTGCTGTGGAGGACAATTTGTCAGGACCGACCAGTATTCCAAACGCAAATACCCTTTGATACAGCATTTCCACACATGTACAGGATATACTTGCACACATGAGAGGTTATGTTGTGCTTAAGTCTATTCTCTGCAGCATTAAGGGTAATAACAAGATCGGGAAAAACCTAATTATTCAGAATTATTTAGTTGGATAAATCATGCCATAATTACACAGTGGAGTGCTGTGCATATTTAAAAGAAAATGAGAAAGTTCATTGTGTACATACATATATTTTAAAATAAAAACAACAGTGATAGCAATGTGCATAGAATGCTACCACTGGAAGTATATTTGTGTTAGATTATATATGCATTTTACAAAAAAAATCTCTCAAGGATGATCAGTAAACTTATGACAACGGTAAGCAGTTGAGGGGCTGGAGGCTGAGCAGATGGAATTGTTCAGGAGCAGGAGGGAGAGAGTTACTGCATGCCATTTTAGACTTTGGAGGTACCTACTAAAAAACATTACATAAAAGCTCAAGAAAACACTACAAATGAGGAGGGGACAGAAACTGTTTTTACCAGAGGCCTCCTCTGAATGGTGAATGGAGAGCTTCCTTTCTGGAACTCAGCAACACAGAGGGCTCTGAAGGAGCCCTCACCCGGAGCCCCAGAGCGAGTGAATTGCAATTTGGAGTCAGTCTGGGGTCAGTCGAGAAGCCTGAGGTGACAAGGCAAGAAGGCTCTGGAATGGGGTTCTAGCCTGGCCCTACTGAGGGCCAGCGAGACCTGGAACGCACACCCTGATTTCAAAGCTTGCTGAGGGGAGCTGTCTTGATTTGCTCTAGGGTGTTCTGGGAGAAGCAGAAGTCCTCTCTCCACAGTGCAATCTTGGACTATTTTGTCCAAATTCACAGAATTTAAACAGTGTAAACGTCCTCCTTTGGATCTAGGAGTAACAACTTGCAAAATCTGTTTGTGTGTGTGTGTGTGTGTGTGTGTGTGTGTGTGTGTGTGTGTGTGTATTTTGTTTTTGCAGAGAAAGTAGTATTTTCGGTCTGGGCCAGAGTGTAGTTCTTAGAACAGTTTCCAGGAGTTGTTTTTACAGGAAATCCTGTCTTGGCTTTAGGGGCAAAGAGCACTGAGTGGAGTAACTCTGTAGCAATCTCCAGTCCCTGCCCCCAGCTTTGCCATTTACCCAGTCCACAGCTCTGCAACAGACCTGGGACCAACCAAGGCTAGCCGTGGGGCAGTTTCATTGGTTTGATTCTCAGGCCTTTGACAGAACCCTCTGGAGACTCAAGCAATCTTGGGATGAAGACTATCGAGTCCATCCATAAGTCAAAGGCTCCTTTGAAATGTCTGTGGTTCTTAGCTAGATCTTGATTTTCTCCTAATCCTTCTACTCTACCAAGGAATTCAGGAGTCCCTAAGGAAAAAAAAAAAACAGAGAAACCAGGACGTTTGTTTAAAAGAACACCATCCAAAAGCTGTCACAGCTCATCCCTTCCTTCTTGCTTCCTCCTGGGGAGTTTAACTTTTGTCAGAGATTCTTCTCAATCCCAAACGGCTTCTCAGACTCTGTGCCACTGGGAACCTGCCACTTTCTTGTGCCCATCGACACCCCCCAGGAGATGCTCTTTTCTCTTCCCTCCAACATCGACCCCCTGGACGGGGAGCCCTGAGAAGCCCAACGCATGTGGACGCTGCCCAGTGGGGGAAAAGTTGGTAGAGAAAGGACTGGTGAATTATTATAGTTTTCTTTAGAGCGTCTTTGATTTCCAAATTTGTCCCAGAAACTTTCTCAGTCAACGTCCTTTCTCAATGTCAGGAAGAAGTGGGAGGTAAAAAGAAATCTTAGAAGATGGCTCCTTTGTTGTCTCTCAAGACCTTCAGACTTAGCGGACCCCAGCGGGTCCGGATGTGCCAAATCAACTCAGGATAATTTCCTCTCAAAATGTTGTAATAATTTATTTCAGCGTCAGATTGAGCATCACAGTTCAGTATCACTTCTTTGAACAATATAGGAAGAAAGATGTTTTTCACAAGAGAGAGGAAAGAAACCAGACAGCCAGGAGTGACCTGTGACCCCAGTCAGACCTGTGACCCCTTGAGCCATTGGCCTCCCTCCACAGGACGTCTGTGTCAACTTTCTCCAGACGAACATGGTTTGAAGTCAGAAAAGGAAGGGGATGTTTTGGGGGTTGCTATAAACTGCTTGTGCTCCTCCAAAATTGGTATCTTGAAACCTAATCCCCAATAGGATGATGGTGTTTGGAGGGGGGCCTTTGGGAGGTGATCAGGTCCTGAGGGCAGAGCCCCCAAGAATGGGAGAAGGCGCTTACCAAGGAGACCGTGGAGAGTTCTTTCCCGCATGTGAAGACACAGTGAGAAGTTTGCCCTCCAGGAGCCATGAGGCCAGGAGGCAAACTTTCACCAGACTCAGAATCTGCACGTGCTTGAGCTTGGACTTCCCACCTCCCAGAACCTCGAGAGGTCAATGCTTGTCATTTCGGCCACCGAGTCTCTGGAGTCTTTGTTATAGCAGCCCAAGGGCACTACAGCTGGGATGGAGACACAAGAGAGACCGACAAGACTAAGCTGTCCTGGAAAGGCAGATCCATTCCCCTCGTGAGCGGTTTGCATGATATACATTTGCCTGAAATGTCCGTATGTAAGACAACGATCAGCTTTCCACGTTGGAACATGGTGACGTGGTAAGGGGTCTCTGCGACTCATTTATAACATGGGACTGGAGTACCTATATACCTGTGAGGTCGGGTGGGTAAGGGGGACTGCTGGCCCAGCCAGCCGAAAGCCCACTGCTTCCGATGGGTTTTAGGGTTCAGTACAAAGAGCACAGACCTCATCAAGAGCTGTGTACTGGGTGCCCGCGCACGTGTTGATTTTCTCCGCTGATGACATGACACCCGAAGAGCAGATACAAGTGGAATAATCCCTTGACTGAATTTGCAGCAGCTCACTGTCATTCTCCCTAGCGCTCCGACAGCTGAATGAGCAAGCTGAAAGGAGATATGGAGGCAATCTCCGGCCCTGTGTCTTTCTGGTCCCTGATGTTGGCACCACACCCCGCTACCCCTCCAAGAACACCCGTGCTGCTTTGGGTTTACTACTCTCACGGTTAGAGGAATTTCTAGTGGCTTCCCCTTGGCCTTTTCTGCCGTAATAGCATTCCCTCAATCAGTCACAGAAACAATATTAGGGGCGCCTGTGTGGCTCAGCCAGTTAAGCATCCGACTCTTGATTTCGACTGAGGTCATGCTCTCAGGGTCATGGGATCCAGTCCTACATCTGGCTCCATGCCCCAGGAGGAGTCTGCTTGGCATTCTCTCTCTCCCTCTGCCTCTGCCCCTCCCCCTATGCTCTCTCTCTCTCAAAATAAATGAAAGAAACGATGCTAAAGAGACTGTCTGGAGTTAGGGAAATGATCTCAGGGTGGGTGTAGAGACCCACTGTGCCCACAGTGAAATGGACCAGAAGCAAACATCATTGAGTCTCTCCCTTGCTTGGTGGACAGCAGTGATGCTTTGTACCTCTAGGAATTAATGCCAGTCATTTTCTAGTAATCCTAGAAAATTCTAGTTCCTTTCCCCTAATGCACAGTCACTTTGGTAAAAGGACACACGTCCTTTTAGGAAAGGCTAGGAGGAAGAAGAACAGTATAAAATTTTGGCAATGCGTCAGTGGTCTTTCTCGAGGGAAACCGGACTTCACTACCTTCAACACTGGCTCCAGTGTCTGGGAGCTCACACAAATCAAGCCCTAGATCAAGGTGCATGCAGGGCTGGCTTCTGATGAGACGTCTCTTTCTGGCTCGTAGATGGCGGTCTTCTTGCTGTGTCCTCACATGGTCTTTTCTCTGCGCAGACTCGGAGAGAGATTTCTGGTATGTCTTTGTCTCCGTATAAGGACACCAGTCCAATTGGATGAGGGCCCCACCCCTAATGACCTCATTTAATCTTATTTACCTCCTGAAAGTTCCTATCTCCAAATACAGTCACATTAGGTGTTAGGGCTTGAACATGTGAATTTTGAGTTCGTAACAACACCCATCTAGTCTTTGGCAATTCCTTGCCAACATTTGGCTCCTATCACCCTGTGATCCAGTCATGTCCATTATGTTCAGGGATTCCAGTTTAGTGGTAGCAGGAACCCCTGTAATTTCTGGCCTATGAGGGAAAGTCACCGCAGAGCAAATCGGGCATGTTGAGGTTCTCCTCATGAATTTCCTTCTCACAACCTTGGTGAAAGTTCCTCTGGAGAAGCCCACGATACATTCATTCTAGAATTTCAATCTCCTTATGCCTCTAGTTTGCTCTGCATACACTAAGGAAATACTGATGTTTCAATTTCATTGTGTTGGTTCACCCTAACTTTGGGTCTATATATTAATCATTTATTAATTATACTTTTTTAATGAATACAAATTTAGAGCTGTTCCCAGATCCTTGAGTTAAAACACTGAATTGGGTACTTCTGCCAAGTAAGACTGTGTCAGTGAGCGTGGTCTGATGCATTCCTGCTACCTTGATCCTATTCACTTAAGATCCATTCCCATTCACACTTGGCCAGGTTTCTGTCAATATAAATTTGGGAAATCATGCAATTATTTTGATGTGTATCACACTCCCCATGGGTCACACTTTGTACTTGGCCCTCTGGAGTCTCAAAAAAGGAGAGAGGTGGTAGTGATAGATGCTAGAGAGTATCAGCTGAGCTTAGCAGGTAAGTACCTCAAAGAGGCCATTACAAATATCTCAGACAAGAGGACACTAACCTCTTAAGGCTGGGCTCAAAGGACCGCTTCTACCAGTTAGCACTAGGGGGTTATAATCTGGACGTGTAGAATAACTTCCCTAAATATGGTTGAGACAGGTGATAGTTCCCCTCTTCTAAGCTTATCTCATTCCAGAAAACAAAGTCTGCAATATTTCTGACTTTTAGCAAAATGTCTGACTAAAATACAGACCCACATATCACTAAATTATTATGCAATTTACTCCTTTCCTTTTTTACTATCCTATCCTTACCCATTCCCCAAGATAGGAATTTATCTTTTACCTGAGTCAGTTCATTTTTATTTGAGTCATTTAATGAATTTAGAAAGGCTTGTTCTCAGTCTGAGTCGCATCAAGAGTAACTATGGCATTACATTTTGTTGCCAAATATTGTCAATTTGGTTGGCATAATACCTCATATTAATTTTTTTTTGCTTTAATATGTGTCCAGTTCAACTATGATGGAGAGAGCATGAGATTTGAGAGTGAGGTGACATAATCTTGTTTTGATTCCTGTTTGTACCTACTGCTAAATTTGGGCAATAAAACAGTAGAACAAAGAGATCATGCTTCTATAAGGAAGACTAACTACTAGACTCTGAGTTCCTTGAGGACAAAGGCTTTTTGCATTTGCATTCTTTGCCAGCGATGGTGTTCTCGAAATATTTCATCTGCTCCCTTATGGGTCTCAGAAGCCGGGTAGTGAGATGGAGCCGCGTGACTACTTCTAGTCAATTATCTGCAAAGGAAGAGGCTATGGCAGAAAGTGCTGTGGCTTCTGACCACCTCCTGAGCTCAAGCCGCTCAATTCTGGTTCCCAAAGAGTCATTTTCTGTCCCCAAGAGATAAGTATCAGGCTCCATTGCAGGGGCAGAGAAACGGTGTCGACGGCATGGGGAGGTCTTGAGATCAAATTCTGGGGTTGTGGTCATCATTTAATAGTATGTGTGAGTCCAATCATTATTCTGTACTCCTTAAATTTATACAGTGCTGTCAAGTTTGTTTTTTTTTTAAATAAAACCTTCTATTAATAGTCCAACTCCTCCCCCCGCCCCCAGTACTCCAGGATGCTGCCTAGGCTTTTCATGCCTGAAGTTTGTGCAAGAATTGGGGCCCTGGGTGAAGCTTTTGCTTGGATACGAGGGTTTCCTTTCTTTGTAAGCAGAAGGGAGAGAACCGCCCCGGAGCCATCAGCCCAGGCCCTGGAGGCAGAGCCGCCTCGCCACGTGGGCTCGCTCAGAGGCGCCCCCGTGCCGGCAGGGGCACGAGCGTTTCCGTGGTGTAGCGGTTATCACGTTCGCCTCACACGCGAAAGGTCCCCGGTTCGAAACCGGGCGGAAACAACTCCTTTTTCCCCGAGACGCGCTTGACTTGATTTCAGAGATTTGGACTTAAACCCACAAACCACGGAAAATGTCAAGTCGTCGCCCTTCCTGTCTGTTAGGAATGAGTTTTCCCGGGCGGCCTGCGCTCCCGCTGAGGGCCCCGGGGCCAGTGAGCGGCCGGGGAGGCGCGGGGACAAGGAGCGGGGCGCGGGCGCAGGGAGGGTCGCTCCCCCCGGGGTCCGGGTCTCCACGGAAGCCGAGGGCCAGGAACACCGGCCGCCAGCCCCACTGTTTCTTGGCAGGCTCCTGTTCTCACCCCCAATCCGCGGACCCCGGCGCCGGGGGAGCAGGTGCTGCGGGGCGCCCAGGGGGTGCGCTCCCCGCCGCCCGGATGGCGGGCGGCGGCAGGTAGGACCGCGGGCCCCGCGCTCCACCCGCGGGGGGCGACTCCTCCCTCCGCGCGCAGGCGCCCGAGCGCGGGTCCTGCAAACAAACCCACGTGGCCCCCGACGTCCCGGGCTCGGTGGGAGGAGGGAGCCCGCGCCCCCTCGCGGTGGGAAGGGCGCCCGACCGCTCTCCCGGCCCCGGGCCTGGGCCGTGCGGGGCTCCGGCCGGCGGACTGCGCGGGCGCCCGCGGCCGCTCGGGGAGCGACCTAGGACATAGCCTTTGCAGCGCAAAATGAACGACCATAGTCACGAAATACAAAAGGAATGATTATACACGTATGTATCATTACTGTAACATAAAAATATGGAAAACAGGTGTTTGTTTGAAATTATATCATTCTATTCGCTGTTCTGTTGCATAAATACTGTTATTTAATCAAAACAATAGGACTAGATCCCGGTCCTAGGACTAGTTAAAAGGAGCCATGAGTGATTAATAGCAGAACTAATTAAACAAATAGTACATGTGAGGAAATATAACAATACTTTTATAATGTTTCTGTCCTCTGACAAAGAAACTTAAACTTCTTATTTGATATTTCAGTTTTGTAGATTGTTATTGTGTATGCATAAAGTACACACATGTAATATTTTTTAAAAGGAAAACAAATACAATAGGACAAATTAAACATGTTACCTATATTTAATAAAAAGTAATGACATGGTTTTTTTTTTTCTGTCCCATGATGCTGTAGGATATTTTTACTTTTTGTTTCCTTTTCCAGTAATATTTCACTGAACTGCTTGCAGCCCTTAGGGCATTCTTCTTTTCTCTAATGTCGTGGTAAAACCAAGACCAGTTAAAGATAAAATTCACGTTGACATGCAGTTCTGTTCCTCTCAAGCCTGTATTACACGGCTTTGTGTCAGTTCAGTGTGATGACATCCAACTAAATGTCCTCTCAATATGGCTGAGCATGGAATCCTCAGGATTTTACTTAATAGCAACAGCAGGTTCCTGGACAGGTGGGAATTACTTTCTAGCTCTGCAAAAGTGTCCACCTACTTTCCATCTTGTTTGGGTTGCCCGGCTGTTTGACATCAGTCGTCTTCTGCATCCGTAACTTCGTCATATCATCTCCATGTCAGAAATGTCCACCGGTTAAAAACATTCCATAGCACACTGGACACTACTGTAGCTCAACCTCTCTTTCTTGGGGAAGATGGTTTTAAAGCACAGACATAATTTGAACTTGTAAAATAAGAGTTGGATTCCAAATAAGTTACAGCTTTACTAAAGAAATGAGAAAGTCCCGTTTAACATGACTGGTCTTTGTGGTGACATTTTTTGAAAGGTCTGTGCGAACCAGTCTTATTTTCCAAAAATGGAGTCATTTTTTCACTGTATGAGTTTTTTGTGTCAATCTGCATGTGACATTGGACAACTCTGGCTCATCCGGTTGGTTCTTCCTTTCCTAGTCTTTATATGCCCTCTTCAAAGACCGTCAGCCGGTTTTGGAGCATCTATATTTCTGCTTTGCTGGAATCTTTTTCTACATTCTCATCCTCAATGTATTCCTAAATTAAAGGAGGGAATTCTCCTTGTCCCCAAATTTGAAACTCTGATTTTGTGATTTTACAAAAGACAAATATTTTTACATCTTTTCTGTGGCCAGCAGCAGCGATATTCATCCTGTAGGCATGTGTTTAAAGAGGCGAGATCCTTTCATTTTTATACGGTCAAAAAATCTCATTGTTTCTGCAAATTTTGAGAAACTGAAAAGCGACCCAAACCTTTAGTTACGGAAGCTTCACTCTCATAGGTGGACAAAGCACACCGCTGTTTCACATGAGGTGTGGTGTACAAGACGTGATGTGTGCGGTGAACGGGACATTTAGCAGGCATCGGCTTCTCATTTTCTTTGGTAAGACATCTGTTGGCCGTGTTTGCCAAAATTTACATCTGCGCTGTCAGATGAGTATGCAGATCGACAAACAAAATCTAATTTTTATTTGGGCAAAAGATCATGAGATTACAAGTGATGTGGGCCATTCTGATGGATCCAATAACCGGTTACCTTTAACCAGTTGGATCCAGGACCTGGAGGATGAGGAACTGTTTCCACAAAAGATTTTTACTGAGACCAGGAGGGAAAAGTTGTATTTCATTCAAGGAGAAACACTTTAGCAAAGATAGACATCTCTGAGTGTCTTGGCCTTGTTTAGGCATTGTTTGGTAGGATAAAAATATTTAACAGTTGTGATGGTTCATTTTATGTTTCAACTTGAATGGGCCATGGTCGGCCTGGATGTTTGGTCAAACATTATTCTGGTTGTTTCTGTGCTGATGTTTTTGGGTGGGATTGACATTTAAACTGGTGGGCTTTGAGTCAAGCAGATTGCCCTCCATAATGTGAGTGAGCGTCATACAATCAAGTGAAGTCTTGAATAGAGAAGAGGGCTGATCTCCGGGGGACGAGAGAGAATTTTGACACCATGCTGCCTTCACATTTTATTTGTAACATCAGCTCTTTCTGGTTTCCCAGCGGACTGCCTTTGGACTCAAATTATCACTCCTTCCTGGGTCTCCAGTCGGTCAGCTTCCCCTATTGGGTTCTGGACTCACTGAGCTGCCACAGTCATGTGAGCCGGCTTCTTAAAATGAATCTCTTTCTATAACATAAACATCCTACCGGTTCTGTTTCTCTGGAGAAACCTGACCAATGTACCAGTTATTATTGTAAAGTATTTAACTCTTCAAGAGTTCGTAGGTGGCACCCCCCTGCAGTTTCTACAGTAGTATTCTGATGCAAGTAATTTTTTAAAAGGGGGTCTTGGTCCCCCTGTCCATGCAAATAAGGAGTGTCACTGGCAGCACAAGACAGCTGATGGTCAAGGAAAAGGGCAACATGAGGAGTCCTCAGGCTGTTGGAAATGTTCTGGATTGTGACTGTTTGAATGTCAATATTCTGGTTGTAATACTGTTTTACAAGATGTTACCTTTGGGGAAAATGGTAAAGGGTACATGGGATCTTTCTGTATTATTTCTTACAACTGTATGTGAATCCACAATGATCTCAAAATAAAAAAAAATTATTAAAAACACTTAAGTGCTTCTCTAATACTTTCAGATCTCAAAACATTTTTTATATTGTTTCATTTGCTCTCAGTCTTTTGTTGTATGTTTTTCCTTCTGCTCCTCCGGTATTGCCAAACGATCTCTGTTCCTTCAAGATATCATCTGGTTACTTCCGGGGTAAGGTTTCACAAGAGCCAGAACTGAATAGGCCATAATTTTCCCAACCAGCTCACATCCGGTCCCACCTTTACTCTTGATGCCCCCCTACGAGTTCTGTCCGCCATATTCTTCTGCACCTGGACAGGCTGTGGGGCGCCGGTTCTGCTCTATCTTCACTCACAGCCAACCTGTGAGTCCTCTTTCCTTGCTTCGCCCAAAGTCACTATACTTTGCAGGGCTAAGGGGACCGTGTGTTGTTACTGATGACATCTTTCATGCCTAGGTACCGGTCCTAGCAACAAACAAACGGAGCGTGTGTACTCATTGGCTGTCCCCAAATGATCATTTCAGATACAGATTTCTTTGACTTATTGCTCAAAATGCCTTTACCTAATTTTTATCTGAGCTTTGGACGAGTGATGGGAAGAAGCATGACACTTTCAACTTCTTTTATTTATTTATTTATTTATTTATTTCAACTTCTTTTAAAAAACGACTTAAGTTTTCCCTGCTCCTGAGGCTTCAGGGAGATTAGTTCACAGGAGGGAATCCTAATGGGAGAAGTCAATTTATACAAATGATACCAGATTTGTTTACTTTTTTATTTTTCCTCACGTTCCCTAGAGATTAAAGCTCACATTTGTGGGACTTGAAGCTAAGTCATTTGAAACCATGGAAAGACACATTAGAAATCTTACATAAAACCAATTTGCGTACCCGTTCTCTTTCCTTACTTGAGACTGAAAGAAGAAATCAGCTCTTCGTTGTTCCATTTTCAGAAGTTGGTTGAGTGGTCGCTCACTGTAGTTGTGGTTGATGCTCTGATGGGGAGAAGAGGAAGCAGGAACAGTCAGAAGAGGCTGTTGAAGTAGACCAGTAATGCACAGAGACCAGTGAACTTCTCGCTTGTTCCATATGACAAATACATACTGAGCCCAGGGGCCAAATCCTACATCCCTACATTCAGCTTGTTTGGATTCCAGCATTCGGACTCCACTGCTCTCCACAATTTTTTGGTCGTCACAGAAAGAAAATTCGCACTCCATGATTTCCAAGACGGAATTTAAGGTACTCTCTTGAGGCCCCACTGGGAGTGACTTTTCATAGACCTTTTAGAGAGACCAATCCTTCATATTAGCGTTTCTGTACCAAAGACCCCACTGTCATCTCCTTCACTTAGAATCCTAATTTCTAGGTGACATCAAGGTTCACAATTCCCTCTGTCAGTTAACTTCTAAACAATATACAGTATGCTCTGTCAAACCGTCTTCAACGTTGCTGGTGACAATACTCTCCAAAATTACAGAAAAGAAAGGGAGAAACATTCCAACACAGGATATTCTGTTTAAGCAGCTGTGCCATGAAGCCAAAATATGGACGTTTTCCATGGCACGTAGTGTAAGTGCTTTCACTGGACTGTGCTGCTAATCTGTCCCCATCATTTGTCAGAAAATACATCAGTATCAGACCTGAAGAACAAGAGAAGATCCTTCTTAAGGTATAATGAAGATACTGCCTCTGTGGAGAAGATCATGCCTATACTTTGCTACTCAGAAATTGTGGGTGCTACTGGATTTTAAACTCTGGGAGGTTGTGGGGGGGACCGTGTGTGGCTTTGGGCCATTATGGGCTACCATGGTGAAAACCAGACTGGATCATGGCAAGATGTTCATAAACATTTGTCAGATCAGTGAACAACATTATGGGTAATTTTCTGAAATATATCCTAAATTCTATATGACATTCCTTTCCCACCAGATGCCCAGCAATCTCCCCCAGAAGTCTAAGTAAAACCTGGCAATGCACCTGTAAGGGGTCAGCCATTTCACTTCTGGAAGTTTCCATGTCAACAAGTACATATTATTTCTCATTTTCCCCAACTTCAATATAAGAACAATCGTGGCTATCTCTTACTATCGATTGAATAAATGATGTATGATGGAAAGTTTACTTGAAACAACACGCAAATCACCTGGCACAAAGTAGGCCCACAAACGGTTAGCTTCTTTATTGGTAACATATATTCCATGCAGGCCAAACCACTGCCGATTGTCGCTGCTGAGGAGAGTAAGCCAAAAGGGGCCTGAGGGAAAAGGCCAGAATGTGGAGAGAAATACCCACGGAGGGCAAAGCCTTCCAAAGGCAGGGAGCATGGCAGGAAAGCTAAGGGCAACCAGTCCAAGGCACTTTGTATTACACTGCTAAGAGCCGGACCAAGAACTGAGGGAAATCTCTCCAAGGCTCTCTGGAAGGAGAGGGATCTCCCAGCCAAAAAAAAAAAATAGCCCGGGGAAGACTGGAGAGCAAAGCGGATGCTCAGCAGCCCAAAGAGCAGACCCCCCCGGCCCCCCAAGCAGGAGAGATCTCCCAAGGTTTGGAAAGCTAAGGGAGCAGCAGTAAAGTGCAAAGAGAAAAGGGACCCGAAGAGCAAAAAAACCTGGTTTTTCAATTCACCTTCTACTGAATTTTTACTAGAGGACGAAGCAAAGGCACACAACTCCGAGTTCACATGGAGGATGCTGACGCAAAGAAATGTGCTTAATATAAGGAACATGATCTTATAGCACAATCTTACAGCTTTTATTTTTACAATGGCATAATGGAAAATAAGTAAATAAAGAGTTGATCTGCCTTGTCGAAAGATGGAGCTCTCCTTTCTGCAAAAGAGAAAAAGCGTCTTTCTCAGATACACGTTTGTACAAAGCAGGTCAATGAACTTCAGAAGCAACAAAGGGTAGTAAGTCAGCAGAGAGACATGGGAGGGTTGTACGGTCCGACGGAGAAGAGATAAAGGCCCAACTCCGAACTCGCCCTGGGCTCGCCCTCTTTTGTCTTGGATTTAGGACGCCTTAGTTCTTTTGGGACGGAGAGGGGTCAGAGGCTGTCGAGGGCCAGACCCCCAGTCCTCGCGCCCCGCCGACGCCAGCCCTGCCCTCGGGCGCCACCACGCGTCCGCGAGCCGCACTGCAGCGCCGGAGGCCGGAGGCCGGACGCCGCTCGCGATTGCGGCTGGGGCGAGCGCCGACTAGCGGAGGCCGGGAGGCGGGGCCGCAGGGTCCGGGTCCCCAGGGTCCGGGCGGAGCTGACGCGCCCCGAACGGTCCCCAGGAGCCGGGAGCCTGCGCGCTGGCGGCTCCGCGGCGGCCCCTCCCAGGAGAGGGAGCCCCGCTCGGGACTTCTAGCGGCCGCTGCCGTCAGTGCGAGGGCTCAGTTTTCCCGGGAGGAAGCCGGTTCGGCTGTGTCGGCACGGGGAAGTCTCTCCTCTCTTTCTCTGTGGAAGGAAGAACATTTGTCTCAACCTCCGGGGCGGCAGGTGCCGGTGGAGCCGGGCCGGGCCGGACTTTAACACGTGTAAGTGAGGCGCGTGCCCCGACACGGCCGGTTAGCTCAGTTGGTTAGAGCGTGGTGCTAATAACGCCAAGGTCGCGGGTTCGATCCCCGTACGGGCCACGTGCGCGCGCTTTTTCCCTTTCCGTCCCCCACGTCCGCGGGGACTCTGCTCTCTCCCCGCCGGGGACAGATGGTCCCTCGTCGCCGCTGCCGAGCGGGGGGTTGCGGAGGCTTTACTTTATTGAAAAAAGAAATCGCGTCGGGGGAGCGGGGGAGAGGTGCTGCCTTTCGGGTCGGGTCGGGGGCGAGCGGAACGCGTGCACCGCTCCGGCGCCGTTGCCGTGACACCGCGCAGGCTTCCGGAGGGGCGGGTGGCGCGGAACGTTCACGAGCTCCCGGCCCCGCCCCGCGGCTCCGGCGGCGGCGTCCGCGCGGCTTCGGCGCGGTGGGGGCGGGGCGAGCCGCGGCCCGCCCCGGGTCCTAGCGCCCGCCCGGTTCTGCCCCCGACGATCCTCCCCGCGCGCCGCGCCCCGCGCGCGACCCCGCAGGCTGCCGGCGCGCTCCGCTCCGCCTCCGGCTTCAGAGTCTGCGGCTGCCGCGGAAGTGACGGGAGCCGTGCGCACGGTGCCGGGGACGTCGGAGATGCTCAGTGAGAGCCAGAGGGCAGGGCTTCGTCTGTGCCCGGAGCTGCATCCTACAAGAGCAGCGACGAGCTCAGAGCTCAAGGCTGAGAAACCTGTTTTAAAAATTAATAAGGGACACCTCCTCCTCCGTGGTCTGTTAAATACTGTACCCCCAGAGACTTGTACGAGGGCCGACTTCGAGGTGAAGGGGCAGCCCGGCACGGGACGCGGACCTCCCGGCCCCACCCCTGCCGCGGGCAACCGGGGCCGGCGACACCTTCGAGCCCGAGGCGCCCCCGGGGGTTGTTTTTCTTGGCTAAGGTAATAACTCCACGTGGTCAGCAACTAAATGGGGGCGTCCCCCACCTGTCCCTTTTTTGTGCCTTTTCCACTTGCCACCGCTCAGCACTGCCGCCCGGGGGTAACTCCTAGTCTTAGTTTCACAGGTGTGTGCTCCCTGATTTCCTTTAGGCGTGGACACGTAGATACGAATATAGATTTTCTTTCTAGTTACGCACAGTGTCACATTGTACACACTGTTTTGCATCGTGCTCTTTTCACTTGATGTACCTGGGGGTATTTATTGATGAGCATATCCTGAGCTGTCGAACTATACGGAAACAGCCTATTTTCAAATGAGTCGGTCCAGCTAGCCAGAAGTTGAATCGGAACGTTTAAGTCCATTTTACCCCTGCCTCAGGAAGTATACAGGTAGGGCTGGAGATAGGGCAGGAACAGGACACCTTTAATTTTCTGTTATAATGTGAATAAAACACTTTCTGTGTGAAACCATAGTACTGAAGTAGGAGCTCCAAAACACACTGCTGATCACAGGAAATAATGTATGGATTTGTTCAAAGATAATTTTCAGAAAAAGGTAAAACTGTGACTCAAATATAAAAAAGAGCATGTTGTTAGACAATAAGATATTTTCCATTGTTTTAGTTCACAAAAATGAAGTCTACTAAATTGTTACACAACTCACAGCATGGATGGAGGAAAGAGAAAGAGCCTCTTTGTAGATCTAGAACATAAGAGCTCTGTAACAGCATCAGCAATATTCCAGACAAACACAGCAGCCATCCCTCAGTCAGTCTTCTGTAATTCTTGCTCCCCTGGATCTTGAGTTAACAGTTGTAAGGGTAAATGGAAATTATTTTCTCTGTTTATATAGAGAGAAGTTGTTCCTTGCAGTGTTTCCTTGGATATGTAGTGAATCTGCGTCCTTACTCAAATCTTCAGAATTGAGATAAATGTCTCTATGGATTAAGTCCAGTCTTCTGTTTTTACAATGTAGAATATTTCTAAGGTTGTGGGCCAAATAACCTCTAGATATATAAAAACGTACCCGCCAGAATTAGGTCAGGGATCTCTCAGGAGATTGACGGGAGACTCACAAGGTGCAGCACTTTGCTTCTCAAGGAGATAAGGAGAAGTCAGTATTCTTTCTTCAGCTTTGCTGTAAACAACGAGTCAGATTGTATCATAATTTTGTCGTCGCTTTGATGCTACCTTATATACATGTAAAAACGCTAATACTTCATAAAGTGTCTTCTCTCTTCTATTGAAAAGGAAGCATCTTTCTGCTGGCTGAGTCATTTTATTTCCCCAACACAGTTTCATGAACCCATGAGCTTCTTGAGCAGAATTCTGGAAATCCAGACTCAGTAGAATGGTTATGGTCTTAAAGTTGTTGAATCCACGCCATCCAGAGTCTGTAACCAAGTGTATCTGGTATAGTCATCTTTTCCTATGAAGCTCTGAGATGGTCTTTCTTTGTTGAAGATGAAGCTGATTGCAAGTGTTTTCCCAACAGAATGACTATATAGAGAGATGGCAAAAGATTTTAAATGGTTGTGATTGATTTATTACTTATAATTTTCCAAGGCAAAAGGGCTGATGAGAATTCATGATAAGAATAATGCCACTAACAAGGAATTTTGGTTGTTTCTGTGGCATGCAAAACAAGATAACAAAGCCAATCCCAAATAAGTGCTAGACAAAACAGTTGTAGACATAATGACCTTCACATTTTTAAAGAAGATAGAAAACAGTGCATTTAATTTATAGAAGTGGATGAACATAATTTCCACAGAGAGAAAGTCTTGAAATGGACATATGATAATCCTGAGACATCATCATATGCCACAAATATACAAGTCACATAGTAAGAATATACCAAGACCATGTCAACAGTATGAAGCAAAGAGGCTTGGTAAGTCTGGAGTAGGTTCTACATATCTATACATTAATAAGACTTATTAATAATTAATTACTGTGGTAAGTCCTCAATTAAAACTCAGTAGCCCAGAAGATGCTAGATTCAAATTAAAGAAGTAAAGTTGCGACCAAGTTAACATAAAAAAAAAAAAAAAAGCTGGGATTATGCCTGATTGCATTCTACCCCTGTTGTCTACTATCAGGCAAAACGACACCAGGATTTTATATGTTGATAGAAATATCTCATGGACAGTAAGAGCATTGATAAATCTCCAGGAATTTCCCATTCAGTGTACAGTTTCTGAAATACTTATATTCACATTTTGCCCATGCAAATTTGACTTAGGGAAGACTAAGTCTTTCTCCTCCTGTTCTCCTTCCTCCTTCTTCTCCTTCTTCTGATTTTCAACTCTTCCCGTGCAACTCATCAATAGTAACGCATCAAATAGCTCTGGTTCTTTCTGGCATCTCTCTTTTTTGCAAGGTGAAAGAACAAACCTTTATGATTTTCCAGGTACCTCCTGGGAAGTCTCAAAGACAGTTGTAGGTGGAAAAGATATCTTGAAAGTTTTATTGTACATTTAGGATTTGATTTGGGGAAGGTAAAAATTAAAACCTCTCAGGACATTTGAACACTTAGGAGAGGAATCAGATTATGATTGCTGGGGAAAATATTTGGCTATTTGTTTCAAAGTTGCAGTAAAACATTTTAAAATAAACATAGAAGGTAACGTGAGTGTAAAGAACTGTAGCTCATTCCTATGTGAGAAACCTTTGTTGTCTTCAATAATTAAAGGCAGCACAATCAGCATAAACTATAAAAGGTTATTCTCGAAAATACAGAATATTTGCTCTCCAAGAAGATGACACAAGGGAAAACCAAAAGGGACCCTGTCATATTATAGGGGAAGGCAAGAAGCAGTAAACCAAGGAAACAAACACATCAAAATGAAGCAAACTTTCCTAGATTTTGATACAGTTCATGGCTTTTCAAACTCAGGTATTATAAATGAGGATAAATAAACTTAATTTTCAAATTCTGTCCTTCGTTATGCTCCCCGCCATCCTGGAACACTTTGACACTGTATTTCAGGACTGGCTTCAGGAATCCACAAGGTTGGAACTAATTTCATACTATTACCAAGCTGTTATCAACATGGATTGTGTTCCACTTTGTTAACTTCAAATGAGTTAATAAGTAGGGATTGTAAACATTTGTGTTGGAATTGTTTCTAATGGAACAAACATTCCAAGTTTGTATTTTAGATACTTAAACCTCCGAGGCATAGTTTGTCCAGTTGTTTACAGTGTTTATCAACAGCAGTTTTCCAGTGTAAAGGACCCTGAAATACCAAACTTCTGACTGTTCCCCCAGGTGAGTGGACCGGCCCATTGAAGCATGAAAGCAAGGAACAGGAGGCTCTTGAGATGTAAAAGAAATATTTGGCCAGTTCCAGCATGTAAATAAGTAGATAAACAAACCAACCATTAACAACCATATTTCAGGATTTGATTTATAAATCTGTTAAAACCCAAGGCAACTGCTTATAAACTGCCAGATATCCTTATTTTGGAACATTTTTCCTTTCGTATGCAGCCTTTCTATTTGTTTATTTTGATCTGCCTGCCCTGTTTTCTTGAATTTTTTTAATCGTTATCTTTCTAAGAAGATTTCACATCAGCCCACCATAAAAAAAAAAAAAAACTTCACTGAATCCGTTATCTTGCAAAACTTAAAATGTATGTTCTGTCTCATCTTCTGTCCTTCCTCCTAACTTCCTTCCTCCTTCTCTTCCTAAGTTTGGCAAAAAACATAGGAGAGAGGATTCAACTTCCTTGTCCATCACCCAGGCTGTGAGGGGGGTCTGGGGATGTATTAATAATGGTATTAACACTGGAGAAGGCTCCCTTTAATCTGTTGTGAGTTTGGGGCAACCAACAGTGTTATGCAGGCAGGTTTGGCTCCTGGTTGTCCCGCTTCACGTTTCAGACAAGGACTGACAGGTACCTGACAGCATGTCTGTTCCTCCCTGACGGAGTTTTTGGTGGGTAGAGGGCAGGAATAACACTTTAATATATGATCGGTAGGTCTAACGGTATTTTCAACCTTCCCTGGATTTAGTTTCTGCAAAGAGAGAATACTGCAATATGAAAGTTACATGAGGCTTGTAACTGCCGGGGGTGGAAAGACATCTCCCTTCTGCCTTTCTGAAATCTTAGCTGAGACCCTTGTAAGGAAAGATTAAGAAGGGGAAAACAAACTGAATTTTGTTAACACGTTTATTCCAGGTATAGGAGGGAGACACTCAGGGAAAGATGAGTAACTGTCGAGATGGCTCAGAAGTCCAGCTCCTGCAGCATCTTTGCCAAAGGACAATAAATCCGCCGTGAGATGATGTAACAAAGGGAAGGCAGATTCAGGCCAAGGGCAAAGATAGAAGCTAGTTAGTGAAGTTTCTGATATCATTGCTCGCTGATAGGCTCTAAAGTTGTCTCTGGGGCGTAACCTTTGTCTTTCCCGGTTGAGAGGGAAGAAGGGACCTCTTTGTAAACGTCTGTCCTGCTTCTAGGTAGGTAGGGGGAGGGCAGAGAACTTTGGGGGAATCTGCTTCTTCTCACTTGCTTTCAGCTCACAATAATCCATATGCCAAAGTGGCAGATTTTGGGGTGGTATCATCTGCTACCCTTCACCGCCATGTTTTTGTTCACACTCCTTTGAAAGTTGGGAGGGGCAGAACTGCTAGAATAAAAGGAAGATGAAACCAGGTCTACTGTGGCGTATTAAGTGGGATTTCAGGCACGGGGCGGGACCTGGTTAAAGATAGTGACTCTCAAGGAGCTCCAGTCATAAGCTTTGAAATCTCTTTGTATAAGATGGAAAAGCCCAGTGCGTAGGCCAGTGCTACACAGGCCTTTTAGCTTAGCTTATGTTTTATTTCCTCAAAAGGTCACTGAGCTCCGGTCTTGCCCCTTGCACTCAGATGCACAAAGATGACAGTTCTTAGGGTTGACCAAACCAGAATGGTGAGAGTGTAAATGTCCCCCGTGCTCTCTTACTCGTCCTCATAAACTATGAGTCTGACAAACCGGAGGCCATGGCTTATTAATTCTTCATCTGACACTGACAACCAAACTCTGTCATTTAGCTGAAAATATTGGCCATCAGATTTAGAGATTTGGAGACTGAACTTCCAAGACAGAATGTGAGATGTTGCTTTCTATCAGCTACTGCAAGACAACGGGTGCTTGGTTCCTAACCTGGTCTTACTCATCAGCACAGCCGCCGCTTTGATCAGCTGTGGAAATGTGACTCCTTTCCCTTCATCCCAGTCCCTCATCATGTGATGCAATCACCTAGCAAGAGACTCTCAGTTGGAGTAACAAGTGAACACAGGCTCTACCTGCCATATAAATTCTTCAAGGCGTCTCCAACATATTCCAAGACAACGACACTGTTGAAAATAGAAAATGAAACAAAGAAGGCCCCGCTGGGATTCGAACCCAGGATCTCCTGTTTACTAGACAGGCGCTTTGACCAGCTAAGCCACAGAGCCCCTTTTTGCATTTATGTTCAGTTATATCATATTTATACCATTTTCTGTGAAGTGTAGCAATTTGTCAGAAATGTATTTGATTTTGTGACAAAGAGAAGGTATCTGTGTTTCTGAGCTTTTACTAAAACAGAATCTTCCAACATTTAAAAAATGCATTCTTCAATGCAAGGTTTTAAAAATTTCAAATTAAAAAAAAAATTGGGTTAAATTCCTATTTCATGGCGACTATCGCCATCTAGAGGAAATATTGGATATTGCAGCACCTTTTTAATTTTGTTTCTGCTTTAATTCATTTTGTCCACAAATATTGAGTAGGTAATGTATGTCAGGTACTTTTCTAGGTATCGAAGATAGAACAGTGAACAAAAAACAAACAAACTTTCCTTCCTTATAGAATTTGTACTCTAGAGGGAGGTCAAGAAATCAAGTGTAAACAATTTGCCCTAACACCTACCCCCCCCCAGCCCCCAAACAAACAATGAAAACTAATCCCACTACCACCAGGTTACAAACCCACAGTGCTACCTTCTGAGCTAATTTACTGCATTTGAACAATTGTGCTTCCTTCCATTTTGCTTCCTTCCATTTTATCTAATTGGGCCGAGATGAGGACACACTGATGCAGAGATTTTCGGCCACCCTGCTTCCAACTTGCCCAAACCAGGCAATGTCAGGCCCTTTCTTTCAAAGACGGTTTGGAGCCCCACACGATGTGTTGCTCAGCGCGGAGTTCCGCAGGAGGAAACGACTTTAGGCACAGTCTGGTTCTGTTCATTGACCCACTGGGTTAAAACTGACTTTATCTCTGTCTTCATCAAAACAGAATAACTGAGTGGAGGGTACAGGGAAGTCAGGAGAAAATTGGGGTACAATGTGATAACGACCCCCCACCCCCCACCCCAGGATGCCTGTGGGATCTGGGCTTGGCGCAGGGAGGGGCTTAGTCCAGTCACATGACCTCTCCTCTAACAAGTTCTCCCGCAGGTGTTGGAAAAGCAGAAGGGGTTGTGGCAGGTGTAGCCTGAATTCAGCTTAGCGTGGAGGAAGAACAGGTGGGACCGTCATCCTGAGGTGTTTAGATACCCACTTTGTGCTTTATGAGTGGTGACGGCTACGCATTCACTGGGCAGCCACAGAGGGCAAGACTCTGGTGGGGTGAGAAATCACGTGGGAGAGATCCTTGGGGCAGGTCCTCTGCATACCTGCTTTCCTCTGGACATCTCCGGCTTTTCCAGTTTACCCTGTATCTGACCAGTCTGCCCTTTCTTACAACACTTCAAGGTTTATGCATTCCCTTTGTCCCCAGGTCCTGCTGCCATGGCTCTCCTTATATAGGCTAATTTGTTTATTGTACATCATTTCAGTATGTATTTTTGGTAAAGTTGACATTGTGTGCACATATATAATAAATTTACATAAATGCTATATATTTTTATATCTTTTAAAAACATTATGACTTTAAGATCCATCAAAATTGTCCTGTGTCTACCTAAATCATGGCTTCTAACCTCTATATAAAATGCCATGGTGGGCACTCGCGATGTGTTTCCTCTCTTCTGTCCCAGTGGTGGACTCACAGGTTGCCGCCACTGTCCCCCGAGTCCAAATTACACCGCCTGTTCCTCCACCCCCTTTATGTCCGTGTTTGAGAATTTCACTGGGTTGTAAGAGCAGAATAACTAACTAATCCCCGTCTATTCTCCAGTCCACACTCCACCAGCTGTGCATGCCCCATTTTTCTTGTCTACGCTAGACACTATTCAGCTTTCTACTTTGTAATCTAATATGCATAGCATAATGAATCTCATCATTGTTTTTTTTTAATTTGCATTTATGCCTTCTAAAGATTCTGAGCATCTGTTTATATGTTAGCTACTGGCACTGCATCTTAGGACATTGACTCTTTTCTTATAATTTGCCTATGTTCTTATTGAGGTTGGTGTGTCTTTCATATTGATGCACGGGGCCGGGGCGGGCGGGGGGGAATACTGTGTATTGTGGTTATTAGGCTACTGTGAATTTTAGATCTTGCAATATCATCTCCCAATGTGTTACCTGTCTGTTGACTTGTCAGTGGAGGAACTTAATGACAGATCCTTGATTTTGTTAAGGATTTCTCTTCCCCCCACCCCATGGTTTGTACTTTTGAGGTTATGCTTCAGCGGTCTTTCTCTGTTACTAAGTTAAAAAATGTCCTCTCTAAAAAAACAAAAGATGCGTGGATTTTCTTTTTCACATTTGAGACGTTGATCCATCTAGTACTCTAGATAAGCTCATTGGTTTTTTTATATGACAGTCTATTAGAACTGTGTCTTCTGGTTCTCAAAGCTTTGGTTTGGTAAGGGTCTCCAAGATGTGTAACTGCTTGTATGGTGTCCTTTATCTTAGCCCCTTCGTATTTTCATGCAATTAGGTATTTAATAAAATCATGTGTTTTTCCTGTTAGAATATCTAGCGGCAAGGTCAGGAAGAATCCAGGTACTTCCTAATACCCTGTAGAAGTCACAGCATGGAAAGAATATATTTTAATAAAACCATTGTTTGACTTATATTTTATGAGTTTCCCATCAGATAATCTTCCATAGATTTTTTTGTTTATATTCTTGTAATCCTGGGCCTACGTTTCACAGACCTATAAGCTCCATCCTAGGTTTCCCAAACTGTTCTTACAAGAAAAAGATACGAGAATACAGATTCTAAGTTGCTGGGATGCATGAGTGGGCAAGGTACTGAACTTAAAGTTTGCATGAGTCCAATCCTTGCTTGTGGCAAATAATCTTATCTTCTAATTTGTCCTCTTCAATAGGAACTGGAAACCCCTCTTAAGAGTTGGTTCCAGAAAACCTATGAATTTCTATTTTGCCCTCAGGAAATTTGATTATATTTCTCTCTCCTATAATCCTGCACCTTACCACAACCAGAGTTTGGGAAACCAATCCTACAAGGCAGTGTTTACTAGGTACATGATTGGATCTTTCGACCATGGTCTTAGGCTACCGTGGATTGGGCATAACTGCCCAAGTCCATCAGTTTCTAAGTCTACTGGAATTTTATCCTAAGCTAAAATGTTAAGGGAGAAGACCTTGGGCGACACAGAAGGATTATGTGGCCCACAGACAACCTCCTCGGCCTAGGGGTGCTCACTAGTGACTTGACTTTCAAAAGGCTCCTAACTCTTCAGTAAGGCTCTGGAGAGCAGGGCCCAGAGTTTGAAGGAGACCCTCAGACCCATCCTGTGTCCCAGCAAGGAGGAAACAGAGACTGTGTAAGTGAGGTAAAACTTCTCTTCTATGCTTTTAGGGTTTCTGGCTGGGCCTAAGAATTAAACGGACATAAAACAGATTAATAGGAAAAAAAACCACACGTTTCACGAAGTCAGTTTTACATGGCCGTGGGGGCCCTCCCAAGAAAAAACAAAGGCTCCAAGAAGCAGAGCCCCTTGCCTACATACTAGGTTGGGCCAACGGTGTGAAAATGGGACAAGACAGAGGGGTTGGGGGGAGGGCAGTTAACCGTGGACAAGTGACTAGGAAGATAAGGGTTAGTTTAACCGGGGTTTTGGCACAGATTTCTCTTGGCCTGGACGGCCTGGCTCTGGCGATAAGAAGGCTTCCTTCCTCCCGGGGCAGGGAGGGGCTCCTTTACGGGGGTATTCTGCCCCTGGCTTTCAGGAGGAAAAAGGAAGGTCACGAGTTCTCTTTCTTCCACCTGCTGTTTTTCAAGTGCCTTTAACTCAAAATAATCAATATGCCAGCGATGCACATTTTGGGGTGGCGTGCTTTGAACCCCGGTAGTCGAAAACCTGTATTTGTGTCCCATCCTGATGCCTAAACGTCCTAAGCTTAATCCCAGCTCTGACGCAGTCGCAAGTAACGGTGGGGACAGTGCTCCCCGCTTGGTTTGTCATGTCCTTGACCTAAAGACGCGCGCACCGCGCAGCCGGCACTGGCGGGGACGTGCGGTGGAAGGTGCGTACCCGCGGGGCTGCTCGCCCGCAGCCCCGGCACGGGGCGTGGCGCGTGGGGGGGCGCCCCAAGTACCTGGTCTTGCAAAGAAGGGATGAATGCGGGGCAGTCTAGAAGTGTTCAAAGGGGCGCGCGTCAAGAAGGCGGTTTTACCGAGGTTTTCCTCGCGCGCCCACAGATGGCTCTGCTTGAGGCTTTTCAAGCTCGTGCGCGCGCCGGGAACGCCGTTAAAAGTTCCCTGTGTTGAAACAGTCACCTGTCTTTCAGTTGGATGATTAGAAGCATTTTTCGACGTGTTTGTCCAGGAACTTTTGTAATCGGGGACAGGCGAGCTCTCAGCCGCCTGCGGTTCCATAGTGTAGTGGTTATCACGTCTGCTTTACACGCAGAAGGTCCTGGGTTCGATCCCCAGTGGAACCAGTGACGACAGCGCTCTTTTCTGCCCCTGCTCGAAGGCAAGCAGCGGGGTTGCTTCGCGTTTTGTTTTCAGTGCTTTCCTTTCCTTTTTTTTTTTTTTTTTTTTTTTCCCCCCCTCCACTGGTTTTCTGAGAGCGCTGAGAGAAACACAGACTTGCGGGCTGTTTAGTAGGAGATGCACCTTCCTACGCCGCTCAGCCGCAGGCTGGCGTCACGGGATGGTCTTGTTCCTGCCGCGTCCAGCCACCGGGAGGGTCAGAAGGAAGCCTGCGTGCTCAAGAGGCGGACCTGCAGGAATTCCCACGACTGTCCCCCTGGGCGCGGGGCGGGGATGGGGCGCGGGTCAGGACACAGCACAGGTGCCCGGCCTGGGGGCGCTGCACGCGGCCAACGGCTGCGCTGGAAACGGGGCCCATCTGCAAAGACCTCGGCCCCTACACGGAGCCTTCCCGGCCCTCTTCAGGGCCACTTGCCCTCCCAGGGAACCCGTGCCGTCGAAGGGCCCGAGCTGCCAGTCACCTTTCCAGTATCCTGCTCTTAGCTAGGAATAGAAAAGTCAGAATTGTCACAGATTTGAAGACTATATTACAGAAAGGAACTAAAAACACAGAAACAAAAGCAACTTGAGGGATAAGGGCTCGGTCGATGGAACAGTGCTGGGAATACACTGAGGTACTCAGAGAGGTGGGACACAGCGCCGAATACCCAAACAACAGGTGATCCCTCTACACAAGGAAGGAGGCTCCTGTAAAACAAAAATATATGATCAGAAAAGAAAAACTCAACAAGTAGATCGGAAAGTGTGGGATATTCTGGAATATCAAGCAAAAACATAGTGCTGAAGGAGAGAAAAAAATTATAGTTGAGGAAAAGACGAGGACGTGTTATAGCTAAATATTCAAAAATAAATAATAGGGAAAATGCAAGGAAGATAAACTTCGAAAAATCAGGTACATATCACGACCCTAAAAAAAAAAAAAATTCTAGGCAGTCAGGGATCACTGAATATTCAGTCAAAAGGTTAAAAAATAGTCCGATCCTTGACTACCCAGCAAACAGAAAACAACATAAAATCTTCTGGGTGTGTGGAGGGGAACACAAGTCACAAAAAGGATCAGTTAACAGAACAGCTGATTTTTCAAGGTTGACACTGAAAGCTAGAAGACAATGAAGCAACGGCTTCCAATCTTAAAGAAGATGAAATCCACCCTAGATTCAGTGTGAAACCCGAGTATCCATCAAGTATGAACATAAAAGAGAGACATTTTCAAATGTACTTTGCTTTGTAAAATTTACCTTTAGTACCCCCTTCCCCAGGATCTCTGTAAAAATGAAATGTCAGTTGAGAAATAGGGAGACTTGAGACACAGAAAGTATGAGGTATAAATACAGCATAAGAGATGAGCGAGGGATGGGCCAAGATGACAGGAGCCTCACGTGTTCACAGGGAGCCAGACTGCAAGAGGTCAGGAATGTCTGGGGAAGACAAACTCAAGGAGATGAAAAGCGGAGAGCAGCTTGGATGTGGGTAGACATCCTCAAAAGAGATTTCAATAACTGGGGGATGAATGTGGGGTTGAAATAATAAGATCTATTGAAAACTGTGCAAATAAAAATAACATTATTCATCCCATGTGGGAGGAGAATTCATAGTCTGTTAGGACGATTTAAAATTGGAAAGGAATAGATAAGGAATAAAAAGGAATAAATAAGGAACTGTTAGTTGCCGATGATGTGATATCTATAGAGAAAACAGAATCGATAGGTGTTTAAAATCAATAAATGAGTTTAGCACATTTTCTAGATACTGTTCATAATTTTAATTCAGAAGCATATAGAAAATAAGGCTTGAAACACTATACCTAAGAATTAATCTGACAAATTCTGTGTGATATTTACCCAGGAAGAGTTAGGAAATATGGAAAGATCAAAAACTGCTCAAGTAAATATAGAGATACACCATATTAATGAAAGCAAGAGCTTTATAAAATAATGCAAAGTTTCTTTAAAATTATAATATATATTAAGTGAGAGTTCAATCAGAATTCCAACAGATTCTAATACTGGGAAGGACTAGAGAGCTTTGGCAAGCTAAATCATTTTTAAAACGAAGAAAAATGGTAGAACTGCTTCCTCTGTCTTTTTTTTAAAGATTTTTAAAAAAAATCTTAAAAAAAGATTTTTAAAATTTATTTATTTGAGAGAGAGCAAACATGAGCAGTGCGAGGGGCAGAAGGAGAGGGAGAAGTGGACTCCCCGCTGAGCGGGGAGCCTGATGCAGGACTCCATCCCAGGACCCTGGGATCATGACCTGAGTGGAAGGCAGACGCTTAACTGACTGAGCCACCCAGGTGCCCTGAAATGCCTTCTCTTGTGAATATTACAGGTGCTGCAAAGGAAAACAATGAATATATATGGTACTTTTGCAGAGGTATATAAGTAAACCAATGGAACGAATAGATGGCACAATATAGACCAAAGCAAATAATGAAACCATGGTATCTGACCCAGGTGGCAGGACTGGGCAGAGGGCAATGTCAACTATTCATTAAGTAGTGCGGACTCAATTATCCATATTTGGGGGAAAAAATCCATGCTTTAAAATAGACATAAAAATGAATTATAGGCTGCTCACAGGCTGAAATGTGAAAAGCAAGGATTTTAGATATTTTAGCTAAAAGCACTGGAGGAGAATTGCTAAAAACTCTTTCTCAGCCTTGGGTCTACCAAGAGCCATGAGGGAGATACCACGTGAGTCACCCTTTCTGTCTCTTCTCATTAGGACTGCTGTACCTGATCTGCTCCGATCTGCCCCCCTCCTTTTCCACCCTCTGTCCTTAGGAGTCTGTCCTGCCCTGGGCCTCACACTTCAAGGGAAGACTAAGAAGGCTGGAGGACACAGAGCAGTAAGAAAGCCTCTGGAGGCCTGTGGAGGTTAAGATCCTTAACCAAGTGTAGGGCTGCTTCTAAATCTTGTTGCTGGGAGCCGGGACCTTCTGCTCGCCACCTGGCTCATCCCAAGGCCAGCACCTATACATGTCTTAAGCTTTCTCTCCTGAGGTTCTTTGTGAGGTCCTGGAGGAAAAGCCCCTCGTTTCTCCTGTTGAAAAGCTTTCCAAAATACGAGCAGCCATGCTGGCATAAAGGAGATGCTAGAATGGTCCGAGTACAGACAGATGATGGCTGCACACTCCAAGCCCCTGCCTAGTGTGCTAGTCCAGAGGGACTTCTGCTCATCGTAAAAGAACGTTTCTTGGACGTCAGTCTTTCCTTTTCCTGATTCCCTGATTTGTGGCCTTCTTCCTACGATCTGCCTTTCTCCAAGACCTCTCTCCGTGCCTTCCCCAAATCGATAGCCTATTGTTGGGAAACATTTTGGCGATGATCAGCTTTAGAAATAGACTAGCTGAAATCTTGAAGTAAGCCTTAATCCCGAGGATGGACAAAACTCTGCCTGCCGTGGTGGGAATTAGCTCATTACCATAAAAATAGCACAAGATTGCAGGCATTTGGAAAAGATGCTGAGGTTGCCTGGGTGGCTCAGTTGGTTAAGCGACTGCCTTCGGCTCAGGTCATGATCCTGGAGTCTCAGGATCGAGTCCCGCTTCGGGCTCCCTGCTCGGCGGGGAGTCTGCTTCTCCCTCTGACCTTCCCCCCTCTCCTGCTCTCTCTCTCTCTCACATAAATAAATAAACTCTTAAAAAAAATAAAAAAAGATGCCGAGTTTACACTGGTGTTTGCAACATCACTGCTGCACAAAGGCCTTCATCCATAGAAGTAGCAATGAGATTTATTCTTTTAACAGTAACAACCATGGCTTATTTGATCATGTTTTTGGTTTGTACCTCAGTAAGCTAGTGCCATCATGCATATTAGGCCCTTAAGTCTTTAGAACAGTTGTAAAAAGTGGTCATTCTCATTAACATCCCCTGAGAGATGAGGATGATGAGGCACAGAGAAATTTAAAAACCAGATCATGAATGCCAGAGAGGAGGGCAGTTTTCTCTTTGCAAAAGTTGTCAGTAGGTTGTGTAGGATGCTCCCAGACTGACATTCATGCACTCATAAAAGGATACCTGGAAAATGCAAAGTTTTTGTCACAATTCCTCAGCTCAGTTTATACCAGATTGGCTGATGCTTATTCAAAGCTACACAATATACTCATGAGCCAGAGACGCTTGATACATCTAATATAGACATGTGCTTGGCGCCAAGTACCATTTGGTACATGCCAAGCAAGCTCTCTCTTTTTTGAGCAAATCCAGAGTATTGGTCTTCTTTATCCCCTCACTCACCTGGTGCTACAGGTTAATTCAGTACCAGATTTAGGACCCTAACCCTGTTATGAAGAGGTAGCCTCTGGGCCATAGTCTGTGACTTCCTGCGACTCAGGCCAGTAAGAATGGAAGAAAATGTGTGCAAGATTCAGGGGTTTGTCTCTGTTCGAAATCAGACGTTCCTCGTTCACTGGTGGCAGAAGAATCGACAGGAACTGGTCCTTCTGGGTCAATACATACTTGATTCCTGTCCTCACCCAGGGAAAACCGAGTAGAAATAACACACATGAAAGAACAGATGTGATACAGGTGACCATGGATGACACCGTGAGTGGAATGAAGCCTCTGGGGCCACCAGAGGGATGACATCCAAAGTATAAGCCACTTCAGCCCAGTTACAGTATCTCTGAAGGTTTGCTGGTGCGAGTTTCAGAATCTGTGTCAGACGGTTGGGGGAGGAATGGGGGCTAGTTCAGCCTTTAAGAAGGGAAGGCTTTTGGAAATGGAAGATCCTCATGCAGAAGATAGTCATTGTGGGGCCTTCAATATCTGCAAGGCTCAGGGGGAGATGAGAAGCAACTTGTGCGTTGTCAGAGCGCTGTGCCATGGCAGAAGCAGGCTTCTGGAAGTTCCGTGGGGGGTCTGCTTGTCCCCTTCCAGCCCCCTCCCACCTCAGGTTGGCTCTCCTCTACACCCACCTTACCCGGTCCACCTGCCCCTTTCTAAATCGCTCTGGCAGCCGAAGAGGCTAGATATACTTCTGAGCCATAATGTTTCCCCCCAAAAGTTCTTCCCATTTTCTCCAGAGGTTCACAATTGCTCCGCACCGGCCCAGCCCCGACGGGTGGCATGTGCGGTTCGTGCGCTAGGATAGATTGCCACACTCAACCTGGGTGCGCATTCCCTGGCGCTTAAAAGGAAAGGATTTCTAGGTTCATTTCTATTACCTCAGTTTCTTCTTGGGACTTCCAGCCGGTGCCAACAGCACCGTGGGACTTGGGAATGGCTGGGGAGAGAAGCACCCCCACGAGAGCGCGGGCATCTCGGGTTGCGCGGACGCGCGCGGGAAAAGGCGGAGGCGTGCCGAGGGGCCCGAGACTCCTGCCGTGACTCGGCCTCGAGCCGAGGTTGCTGCGGCCACAGCGCAGAGTGCTGACCACTATACGATCAGGGCGCGCCGCCGGGGGCCGCCTGCCCCGGTTCCCGGGACCACCGCCCGCCCGCACAAACGCGCGCCTCGGCTGGCGGCCTGCCCCAGAACGGCCCCCGGGGGCCGCCTCGTCCTGCTGCTCTCCCCAGGGTTGCGCTTCGGGCAAACAAACCAAAGGGGAGAAGTAAGTGTCCCCGCAGGGACCTGGCCGACGCTGGCGGCCCCTCGCACTCACGAACCCACCACCCTCACGTCCACTCCCAGCCGCGCGCGTCTCTCGCCGCCGTTCAAAGTGCTCCGACCTCTGGCCCCGGCTGGAGAGGCGCGGCTTCGAAGAGAACCTTCCCGGGAACCATTTGTGGCCCAAGTGGTGAGGATCTGCGGGGGCTGGGCGCGCAGTCCTGCCCCTCGCGGGGGTCCCCGGGTCCTGAGGCGCGCACCTGCCGGAGGCCCGCAGGCCACGCGGCCCGCACCGGCTCCAGCCGCCTTAGGACCTCTCTCTCTCGGGCTTACGGGCTTGCCAGAACCGGGAGGGAACGGCGTACGGCTCGTGCGGCCCGGAGGCTCCACGGGGCACCCCCCCCCCCCACCCCGCCCCGCAGGCCGCCCTGCCGACCTGCCTGCTCTTTGCCCGGTCCGATTTGCTAGCTTCAGTCCGTCGGGGAAGCTGCCCCTGACCTCCCCTCTCCACGCAAGGCATTCCTGCCAGTGTAGGTTAAATTGTATTTTCTCTGTTCCGTGATCCCTTTTTCTTCTCTTTCAGTGCCCCTTATTATGACATTAGGACATATTACTTACTGCAATGACTCTAATTAACAGGCAGTCTGCTCTCGCCTCCCTACCCCACTGTGCCCCCAGAAGAAATAACTGTTCTGTTCAGTAGTTCTGCTCCGGGCTCCACTTTTAGCAGGTTCTGCGTGAATATTGCTTGGCCGCAGAATGAATGATGGGCAGAGACTGCAATTCCATGCTTTATGAAAGCGGCTTCTCCCAACAGCCGGTGGCCACGCACCGAAGCCTGGTTTTATTGTGTGTGGCCGGTGGATGCCGGGTTAGGGCCACGGGTGGGAAAAGATCCACAGAAAATGCAAGCGAAGGAGTTCAGAAGCATGTCAACAGCTGTCTACATGACGCTTCTCAGCAGAGCCAAAATGCTGTGCTTAATTTTCGGAGAGTTTCTTTGTCTCTTTTCTTCTAGGTTACACAAAGCCATCCATCCTAACACTGGCAGGTTTGCTGAAGAATTACCTGCTCCTCAGATGAAGTTTTTTTTTTTTAATATTTTATTTATTTATTTGACAGAGAGAGCGCACAAGCAGGGGCAGTGGCAGGCAGAGGGAGAAGCAGGCTCCCCGCGGAGCAGGGAGCCCCATGTGGGGCTCGATCCCAGGACCGTGGGGTCATGACCTGAGCCGAAGGCAGCCGCCCAACCGGCTGAGCCACCCAGGCGCCCTCAGATGAAGTTTTTGATCCCAGAAGGGAAGTAGGGATTTTTCTGGTCTCGGGTCAGCCGAAGGAGGGGAACGCGGACTGCTGCCTGCTCAGGCCTGCTGGAGGCGGCCCTCTCTTCCCTCTCCTTCTCTTGGGGGCTTCCTCTAAATCCCCTGATTTAGAAAGCTGCTGTGGACACTCGTGCCCTTCGGCATTCTCCACTGGCCTGTTTTTGGCAATTGGATTGATCTGCGTGTGTCTCTCTCTGAGGAGACGGGAAAGCCAGTCCTGTGTCCCCTGGTCCTCGGTGTGGCAAAGCCCCGGAGGACAGCCTCTTTTCTTGTGCTTTTTGTACTTAAAGGCCTTTCTGAGGATCTTGTCTGACCCGTCACCACGCTGACCGTGCGGATAAGCCAGGCTGGCCTAGTCTAACCTACTAGCTCTACATTCACCAAGGCCAGGCACTTACCTCCTCCTGACATTCTTGCATTTCCTATAAGAAATAAATTTCAGGGGGCGCCTGGGTGGCTCAGTCATTAAGCGTCTGCCTTCGGCTCAGGTCATGATCCCAGGGTCCTGGGATGGAGTCCCGCATGGGGCTCTCGCTGTGTCTCTCTCTGTCAAATAAATAAATAAAATCTTAAAAAAAAAGAAGAAGAAGAAGAAATAAATTTCAGAAGCTCTCTCCTACGCAAGGGCATAATAGTTTTAGCAACGCTTCCCTCTCTCCTATATTATTAAAAAACAAATCTCTAGGGGATCCTTCCTATCAGGATTCAGAGATGCTTTTATTTCCTTCATCTGGAAGACGTGTTCCCTTGCTCCCCGATTACCCTTTGAGCGACTGACGTCACTGTCTTTCCGGTTTCTGAAAGTGTCATCACACTGTCTTCGTTCCTTCATCGCACTGCTTTCAGGGAATGGATTTCAGCCTGCGTTTCCCCAACACTCCGCTTACACGTTCACATTTCACTGACTAGTACTTGACTGCCCTCATTGTGCTTGACTTCCGGACAGCACCTGACACGGGTGGCCGCTCCCTTCTCTGGAAACATTTCTTCCTTTGGACCCCGCACCCTGACTTTTGTCCCTTTTCCTTGGCCCCCAGTCCTCAGCTTTATGCTCTGGTTCATGCTTCCGCCCTCAAGTCCTCAAGGCTCGGTCTTGTTCTCCACCTTCTCTCACTTCCTTGGGGATTAGATCTGGTTGTACCCACACTCTGGGATTTCAGCCAAGACCTCTACCCCCAACTCCAAATGTGATATTCAGCCTCTTGGTTGGTACCTCCCCTGGATGTCTGATAAACGTTTCACATTTAATATGTCTGGAGCTGAATTCTTGATCTTTTCGGCAGACTAAAACTTCCTCCTCCTCTCCACTTGGGGCAAACATTGGATGGGTGGTAAGAGATGAAGAATAGATGACCACACACTTGGTCAGACACTGAAATCAAGCGCCACTGCACCGTCACACCTGATTCACTGGGGGAAGAGAGGCAGCTCACCATGATTTCTCGTCGCTTCTGGAAACACTGGTGGGTCAGTTCTTGAGGGTAGAGTCGGGGGAAAGGACCACTGTAGCACAGTACTACTTCTCCCCAGGAGAGGGACGGGACAACTCTAATATTATCTCTTTATGTAAACTGACCTACTGAAAGGACATTTTGGAGACTGACTAGTATGTTCAGGGAGCCTTCTGATTTATTTAGCGGTAGTGCCAGACCACATCAGAAAGGCCGATCCCTGACAATGCTTTGTAGTTCTGGTCTGATAATTTTATTAATTTGTAAACTTTTGAAGCAAACAAAGTAGGAGATGCAATGATTTCCCCACAAAAATATCAATGAGTTTAGCACTTCTACCATGAATAGGAGGAGGTTAGCTTTTGATAGGCCAAACAATACTCATTTGCACGAGCAATTTTACCCTCAGAGTTCTTTTGATATTTTCCTTTATATATTCCAAGGAAGACTTGGGATCTTAAATTCATATACCAACAGCCAGTTATGGATCTAGATGTCAGTCAGGCATTCTTGTAAATAATCAAAACTCCTATCGGGTGCTTAGAATAGCACACCTAGGACTGAGATTCCCTGGTAAGTGAAGCCATGTCAACAGTCAGCCTGGTATAAAGTCATATTCTTTTGTCCTTAGTCAGGCATCCTCATTATCCATAACCACATGTATTTCTGAGGTTTTTGTCATTATTATCTGAATCATGCAGTTACTTTGGGGTATAAATATTTGATTTGATATCAAATATTAGATTTGACCTTACAATTGTTCCCTATCCCCAGTGCATTACAACAGCTCCATCTAGTGATAGGAATGATGATGAGGGGGTGAAGAATGGAACATGGGGAAAAGTATGTATTAACTGGGATCCCCATTTTCAGTAAACATTACTTGGATAATTAAATCTAGTTTTTATTCTTTCTCATTTGGTATTTGTTAATGCGAATCTGATAGTGATACTCCTGCTAAAATTTTCTAACATCTTCTTTTGAACATTCTCACCCAAGTTTTGCACACTTTAGACCAAAGTATGTAAGACCAGGTAGTTAAGAGAAGGCAGGTATGTGCGGGCTGGGTGTTGGGGTGGATAATATCCTGATTTACGGATTTCTCTCTTACAAAGTGAGAATCTGACTGAAGAAGTAACACTGGACTTTCTTGTCTTCCTCAGTTGGAGATGGTATGACAAATGCCACAGGCTGGGTGGCTTAAATTGATAAGAACAGATACTACACTTGATCTTAGCCAAAAGGCCGAGAAGCGATAGGCTGGGTGGCTTAACAGATGTTAGACAGTTAGTGAGGCTCTAACAGGATGCCCGGAGGCCAGCAAGGAGGCGGCCGTGGGCAGCTGTGGGGAAGGTCAGAGGCCTGTGCTGGCAGCATCCGCGAGAAGCCGGATCCCACCAGACAGGCCCACTATGGCAGCACGACGACAGGAAAGCCCTGAGCAAGTGAGGAAGAAAAAGCTGGAAACCCTGCTTCCAGCCCCAAGTAATAAATATTCTGCCCCCTAGTTAACCACTGTCAATAAAAGACAGAAACCCAGCTCCTGGGGCACACAGCTCTTTCCCTCTTGAGCTGCCTGCTCTCCTATCTTGAGAGTGTTACTTTTTGCTTCAACAAACTTTCCTGCCTCTGTCACGTGTCCCCTGTGTACATGTCTGTCCTTGAATTCCTTCTCAGGACAAGCCCAAGAGAACCTTCGTGGACTTCCTTTGGGTCTGGCTGGGTCGAGGCCCTAGGGCCCAGGATCTCCCCAGTTCATGCAGCGACGCAGTTATTTTTCACTGTTCTGGAGTCTAGGAAGTACAAGATCAAGGTGCGGACAGACCCAGAGTCTGCTCAGACCTGTTTCCTGGCTTGTAGGGGTTGCCATCTCCCTGCGTGCTCACGCGATTTGTTTGTGGGCTGTGGGGAGGGAGGTGCGCTGGTCTCTTCCTCTTCTTGTAAGAGCGCTAATCTCAAATCTCATCATGGGGATTCTACCCTTATACCCTCGGCTTAAAGGCTCACTCTCCTCTCCTTTGGGCCTCAGCTGTCCATCTTGAACCTTTCACCTAATGGGGCAAAGCTGGATTCTTTCCCAGCAGCAGATGCGTGAAGTGATTTGCTGGATCTGGAGGAAGGAGAGCAGGCCGGTGGAAGATCCTCTTGTAGACCTTATAATTGTTTTATGTCACCTTCCATTTGCAAGGATGGAAGCATCTAAGACTCTTACGGGAGTATATAACGTTACTAAAGGTTTTCAGAAAGTCTGTTGGTTTTCTCATTCTTTCTCTAAAAAGAAAACACATCCCTTTTGAATTCCCTGATGAAAGTAGTTCATACTAGCTATATATGCTAAAAAGGTTTTCAAATACCATCATTGAGATAACGTTGATCTTTATATTCATATTAACGTATGTCAGAGACATCAAAAGGTGGTGTCCAGAGGGCGCCCCCCTCGCCCACCCCCGCGATGACTTGCTGCCCCGCTGCAGAGCGAACGCGGTCTGAAGCTGGGCAGCCGCTGCGCTCCCCCGGGCTGTGCTTTACTCCACTCAAGGTCACACCCTTGTCCAGGGCAGCCCACAGCCCGGACGGAGCAAAGCGGGGCCAGAAAGACTGGTCCAGGGGGATTTTCACCCAGCCTGGGGAATTGCTGGCAGGCCACCCCGGAGTCAGAGCGCCCGCGTCTGTCTGACATTCTTCTCTGTCCCATTCTCCTTCCTCTTCCTCCTTCCACAGCTCTTGGTCCCTAATCCCACCTTGCGCCCCAAACTCCACCTCGGCATCTGCTCCCAGAGAACCTCACCTGCATGGCTATGTCACCGTAATCTTTTTCCCAGGTCTCTTGCCTTTTATGCTTATTTTAGTCAATAGGGTTTCTGCACGCAAAGACTAGGAGTAGTGTAGGGGCTCAGGGCAGGCCGCCCCAAAGTGTACCACAATGCGTAGTGATTATTTTGAAATGGAAACTACTCGGGAAACAGCAGGTGCAAGGACATCACACCCTCCTCTGGCCCCGGAAAACAGGAAACAGATCTCCACTCTTCAAGGTACCTTCCCAGGGCTAAGAAGTAAGACATCCTTATCACCAGAGGTAGGGAATTTGGAGCCAAGCAGGCTGTAGAAACAACCCTTGTTACTTCTTTACTAATCTACTACCTTAGCCCTACTTTTACTTAGAATTCCTAATTCAGGCTCCCAAACATCTGTCTTCTTTATCCTGTCAAATCCTCACAACTTTTTTTGTCTCTTTGTCTAAAATGTATAAAAACTGCCTGCTTGGATCATTCTTTCAGGTCTCAGTTTCATTACTGGGCCTCCCCAGGCACATAATAAAACTTTGTTTTTTCTCCCGTTAATCTGCCTCATGTCAATTTAATTCTTAGTCATGTCAATTTAATCCTTAGAAGAAACTTGGACGGAGGAAAATTTTTCTTCCGTTCAGTAACAAAAAAAATCTGTATGTATTGAATTACAAACTGCATATTCCTAAGTCTTTGTGAACCACATCATAAAGTTAATACTTTTATAGTGTCTTTTTTTTTTAAGGGGGTTGGAGTCCATAAATTTTCACATCTGATTGGCATTATCAAATTTATTATCTTGGAGATTAGGATTGCTATTGCTTCTGATTACTCATACACATTAATTCACTCACTCTACAAAGTCCTATATTGTGCTCCCCACCTCCTGCTTTTCCATCATACCCTTAAGGGCCTGTTGGCTGTTCCCAACAAAGGCCACGTGTTTTCTGTCTTAGGCCTTTGCATTTTCAGTTCCCTCTCCTTGGAATTCTCCTCCCCTAATATCTAGCTTGTTCATCTCTTCTGTTGATTTATGTAGGCCTCTGATCAAGTAATACCTTTAAAGAAATTATTTACACTTACCCTTTATCTAAAGTAGGCATCCCTGTTACGCTCTATAGCTTCTCTGTTTTCTTCATAGGATATTTATCATCTAACCTATTGTATGTCTCCTCCGCCTAGAAGTAATTTCAATGGAGGCAGATATTCTAGGTTGCATCCATTGTGTCCTGAGCTGTAAGTGAATTAAGCAGATACATGTGCTCCTAAGAAACAGGACCAAGGATTTACCAATACGGGACTCCGAAAGTTCTGTGTATCTTTAATCAATAAATCAGACTAACTCTTCAGAATGAAATCCTAAAGAAAATGGAAATGACCACTAAGAATTCCATCATCTGGTGAAAATCGTATCTAGTTAGACCACTTAAGTCAGGTCGTCCTTTTCCAGGACCCTTCTACTATCCACAGGTCGCTAAATGTGTCCTGGGACTGCATTCTAGTTTTTCCTTTACTTTTGGCCATTTACAACCGGTAATTGACAGGACCGTCATCAAAATGGACTCAGGGACTTGCTCGTCTGGTACATCTGCAACTTTTGGACAAGCTTTTCTGAGCCTGTTAGCCTCACCCCTGACAATCTCCAAATTGCCCTTTCTGTACGTTCGACTACGTCTAAGATTACCAGTAGAGTTGCTCCTTCTTCTCCCTAGAAACAGCACCAAAAATATGAAAACGCCGATCGTGTGCATCAGCCTTTTCTTTGAAACTATAGGTGGCTCTGAAAAGAGCCTTTGTTTTGCAACGTCCCTAACCTTACTTATTTGGCCTTGTGGTGACTCTCGGTCTTCTTGGGCAGCAGCACGGCCTG